>NW_025228072.1:0-84170 GCF_018294505.1 Triticum aestivum
AAGGTAGTTTGTAAATCATCATAATATTTTGTTACAGTTTCACTACCTTGTTTTAAGTGTTGCAACTTCTTAATCATGTCACGAGTATAATAAGCAGGGACGAAAGTATGTCGCATGGCAAGTTTCAAATCATCCCAAGTAGTAGGTATATAATCAGGGTGTAACCGACAATATTCACTCCACCAAACCAAAGCATAACCAGTGAAAGAACCAACCGCAACCTTAACCTTTTTATGTTCATCGAAATTATGGGAAGCAAATATATTTTTTATGTCGAACTCCCATTCAATATATAAAGCAGGTTTAAAACGGCCATTAAATGGTGGTATAGATACATTAACCTGATCATGTGCATTTGGATGTTTGTGCACCTCTCGTGACGGTTGTGGTATTTGCAAAGGTGGTGGCACGTCTCCCGCGATCGACAAAGCCCATGAATTGACTCTGGATCCTGTCATGATTAGTAGAACAAGAAACAAAATCCAAAAATAATGTGCCTATAACTACTAGGATGTGGTGGTAAAATGCTCATAGTAAAGCAAATATCAATGTCTTACAAGTTCTTACCATGCAGCAGGCGGTGATCGGCAACCTGCGGTGTCAAGTAACTCCGAATATTGAGTAAAGCGATTGCCAGGGGAGCGTACGTATACACGGTGTAGAAATATGTGGAGCTGGGTTGGCTATATATGATAGCAAAAGATTAGCAATAATCAATTCAGAGATGCAATGTTGAATAAACGCTCAACGACGGTACTGTGCTGGTCCTAGGCTAGACCGGACTAGAGACGCGAGCCTAGAACACTAATGAGGTCACAGCGTAGCACAACTAGAATCAATCAAGGATACTAAGTAGCTCTGGACAGCAAGATATAAGTGAAGATCACAACGGTAGTGAAGGTAATGATGAAAAACAACTGCCAAGCAGGATATACAACAACTCTCTCCAACTTTCCTCTTGAAAAGTTTGAGCCAATTTTCTGATAAATTCTTTCAAAGAATGCTACTAACTCAAGGTTTCCAATGCAACAAGAATCACTCAATTCCGAGTTGATATGAGGAGTTAAAGAATTCTAAAACTGGCCTGAAAAATTGGAACAAGCTGTGTCCACGAACTTCGGAGGGCAAAAAGACCTATTTAGAAGCCGATTTTGAGGTGTCAAATATTGAACTAGCTTCTGCCACTATTTAGATGCGGCTCGTCGCTAGCTTCAATTTGAGTACTCACGGAGCCAAAACGGACTTCGTATGAGGAAGATACACCTGTTTTACTCAACAGTGCGCAAAACAGATTCCAATCCGAATTCAGGTACGAGATTGATTCTAGATAGATCCAATTTTTTTTCTTCTCTCTTTTTTTCTCACTCTTTTTTTTCTTTTTCTTCTCTCTCTTTTTTCTTTCTTTTTTTTCTCTTTTTTTTCTATATCTTTTTTTTCTTCCTCTTTCCAAGACAAACTAGATAAGATGCAGATTGGATCAGGCGAAGATGTGAATGACCTCAACTATGATTATGACAATGAACGGTGCATAGCACGTGGTGGAAATTAATAGATGAGATGGTGGACAGCGGAAGGGATAATGATGCAGCGGCGGCGTGACTAATGTGAACAGAACTCGAAACTCTAAAGGAACTAGACACTAAGACCAGCAACTGACACGACGATGCAACCGATAATTCAACTATGCATGCAATGAATAGAAAATTGTAAAGGCTCAGACTGGCTTGGATAAAGGATGAACAGATCTAACTTTTGTTTGTGGCTTTTTCTTGGACAATAGGTAAGAAAAAATCTAATCTAGGAAAAACTGGAAATTCTCATCGAGCAACCTGAAAACTGATACCACTTGATAGAGGCGAGGGTGTCCCGATCTTCGATGAGATGCTAACTATCGATTTGGTGGAGACGACTTTGACGATCCGACTACAAACGTGCATGATGTTGCGCCTTAGCAATCGCTAAACCAACTCCGAGAGGTTACTGACGATGCTGGAAGCACGATCAGCCTGACCACGAAGGTCTATTCCTGCAAGCAATCGAAGAACAAGCAAGAATGTGATAAAGCAATCTGAATATTGCGAGTATATATGAAGTATTTATGAAAGTGGGGTTTCATAAGCGGTCTTGGTCTGGTCGTTGGACACAAACGAAGTACACGAAGTTGCAACGATGGCTAACTTTTAACTAAACAAATCCCAAGGAAAAGCTACTAGATGGATCTACTTATATAGGAGCAAGGGGTGGCGGCCAAGGAGGTGGGAGGACGTCCCAAGGCAGCCTAAAACTAAATCTAGGTCGTACAAGGCCAATGGGCCCAAGTGGAGTTGATGTAACACCTTTGGACTTGTAGTTTGACTCGGATTCTGCTGCAGCATCAGATTGTTTCGTCCACAACTCAACGCTCCGGACGAATTTGAAGGTGATTCCAATTGGGTTGGAAATTGCACGAAATCTAGTTTCCAACAAAAAAAGAATCACCCAATTCGGAGTCCGTATGAAAAACTTGTGTGCGTTTTGAGTCAGGTATGTCTGTGCAGTCCGAATCTGAATCCAGAACGTGAGAGACTTGGACTCTATCTTCTCTTGGGCCAAAAGTGACGTGAGAGAACTTTTTGGACAGCAAATAAACATCTCTTTCTTCCTTATCTTCATATGTGGATTGTACAAATGTCCCATACACCTGCAATTAGACAAAACACAAAAGTGTGTGAAGTATTTTTGTTCTGGATAACATAAATAGATTATCGAATAGTTTGCACTAGAAATCACCTGACAAATATGCATATATGCAATATTTTTGGTCATATCCAAGGTAGTCATGTCCTCATCACGCATGCCATCATCTCCATGCTTGTTCTTGCTCCAATGTTCATCCTTCTCCAAGCTAGGCCCTTCATTTGTAAGCAAAACAAATGTATCCAATTTAGGCAGCATCATATTCTCATGAACATTAGAATCATTACCAAGAAACAAAAGTACCTGGTAATTTAGTTGGCGTGCGCGAGCTCTAGTAATTGGTCCAGTATGTATAGCAGCAGGGGCTGTGGGTGTAACAATGGTATTGATGTCCTCATCATTTGTGCATTGTGCAAAAGTGGCCATATAAAAAAAAGCTTTTAAGCAAAGAAAAAGAGAGCAAAAAGCTTGTAAGCAATAGCCAGAGCATCAAAATATACCATAGGGTATCATACTTGATCATTTTGGATCATTGTGTGAGAAACACCGGGAACCATACATATATAGCATACTTGGGATAGAAAGTTTATCCATTTTGCATCTTATAGGTTGTGCACAAGTGTCGTATCCGCCTATTGAGCAATCGTGCTAGCTTCTCTCTTGAGTTGTGCAACACGAGCGTTTTCCGTGGATTCGACATTTTGTGCTCATTCCTTGGTTGCACGACCCCATTTATCTATCCGTGTGTGTGTTTCCGTGTGCCACATATTGCTCTTGGTCTACTTGTTTCACTTGCGAATTTGTGAATCTCTTTCAACATTATTGACTCTTGCTAACATTTTGCATCAAATATTTGTGCCACTATCCTCACCGAGCTACACCATAAGCTTTACTTGATAGGTGTGAGTGAACAAGTCTGGTACCAAGTCCACTATTCTTTCATCTCACATTGAGTGAAATGAGATACATCCTCAACTTTGGGAAAAGGTAACTTGCTATTGTTTGTCTCATTTCCTACTCACCTTTCCTCGAGTCTTGTGATGGATAGGCAAGGCATTTCACCTTCGGTCTACAACAACAACGACGAGTTCGATGCCATGAAAAACAACTACGACGCCAAGATGCAAGCTAAAATGGAGGATATCAAAGCCCTCATCAAGTCCTACAAGCGATCTTCCTCATCTTCGAGAAGATGCTCAAGAGCACATCCTTCCGAGCGACCATCTGAGGCAAGATCACATCGGCATCGACACCATCACCAACAAGAATGTGAAGGTCAAGAGCTCTACATCAACAACCGCTCAAAGACTTCACCATCTCCCTTGGCATCTTCGCCAAGCGACTTCAAGGCATCTTCGCCTTCGGATATTCGGCATCTTCGCCAACAAGCACCTCAAGACTACGCTCAAGAGAAGCTCCCCAAGCTCAAGTCTGCGACTTCCACGAGCTACTACGACCTCGACATCGACCAAGCGATTCCTTTCTATGGAACTCAAGAACCCGAGGAGTATCTCGAGTGGGAGCATTTGATGGATGACTACCTCAAGCTACATCAAGTTCATCCCGAAGATCAAGTGAAGTGCGCCACAAGAAACTTCCACGACTACGCATTGGCATGGTGGCTTCACACCCCTTCGGAGAGCTACGAGATGAGTTGGCCCAAGACGAAGAGAGCTTTGCGGCGAGAGTTTGTGCCTCCAACCTACACGGAACAACTTCAATGCCAATTGGAGAACACCATCCAAGGATCCAAGTCCATCGACGCGTACTTCAAGGAGATGAAGAATGCCTTGCGACGAGCCGGCGTGGACGACCCCATTCGGATGAAGTTCCACTTCATGATGGGATTGCACAATGACATCTCCAAGACAATCTTCCTCGAGAACTACAAGTCCATCAACGACTACTACGTTGGTGCTCTCAAGGCGGAACAAGAACTCATGAAGGCCAAGGCTTCTCCACCGCAAGCACACTTGATGAGGACATCAATACCATTGTTACACCCACAGCCCCTACTGCTACATATACGGGACCAATTACTAGAGCTCGCGCACGCCAATTAAATTATCAGGTACTTCGTTTCTTGGTAATGATTCTAATGTTCATGAGAATATGATGCTGCCAAAATTGGATACATTTGTTTTGCTTACAAATGAAGGGCCTAGCTTGGAGAAGGATGAACATTGGAGCAAGAACAAGCATGGAGATGATGCCATGCGCAAGGGGAACAAGAACGGAGTTACAAGTGATGATTTCAGGACTTTGAAGCCACCATAATGGGTGCATGAAGCCATGGACGAAATATACAAGATGCCACTTCATAAATTTCGTCCCGAGGCTATTATAGGTGCTGCATCACCTTTTTATTGGGCCAGGCCCATGTAATTTCGAAATACATAAGTATAAGCTATTTTTAGAGTCCGTATGTGTGGGGAAACAAGAGATAGGGTTGATTTCGGACCCGTCCACCAAGGGCCACGAAATTCCCCCTCTCTTCCTCCATATATACAGCCCTTAGGGCACCGTTTAGACTTTGGGTTTTGTTTAGATTAAAAGTTCGCCATAGCTGCAACTTCGCGTACTTCGTTTGTGTTCAACGACCAGACAAAGGCGTCACAGAACCCCACCTTGATCAATAAAGCTTTCATCTTATATTCGCAATATCCAGATTGCAATCTTAGTTTCTTGCTTGTTCTTCGTTTGCTCGCAGGAAACAGACCCTCGTGGTCAGGTTGATCGTGCTCCGGCGTGGTCAATAACCTCTCGGAGTTGGTTTAGCGATTGCTAAGGCGCGACGTCCTCGCACGTTCGTAGTCGGATCGTCAAAGTCGACTTCCACCAAAGCGATATCCATCATCTCATCGAAAGACGGGACACCTTTGCCTCTATCAAGTGGTATCAGATTTCTAGGTTGCTCGGTGAGATTTTATAGTTTTTCGTAGTTTAGATCGAGTCTGTTCTTCATACCTATAGTCCACGAAAAAGCCAAAAACAAATTAGGGTTAGTTCATCCCATCCGAACCAATCTGAGCCTTGCATAATCTTTTCTGTATTTGCTTTGTTGAATTTGCGGTTGCATCGTCGTGTCCAGTTGCTGGTCTTAGCGTCTAGTCTTTTAGAGTTTCGAGTTCTGTTCACAGGTTGTCACGTCGCCGCTGCCATATATCAGCACCGCATCATCATCGTCGCTGTTGCCATATACCACCACCACATATTCACCGCCAATCCGAATCCATATACGCCACCACATATCCGCCGCCATCACGCCAATCCGAGTTCACCTGCAACATATATCCGCCACCTGTCCGTGTTCCACCAGATTCATCTCAGCCACCAGTCCGAGTTCCACCAGATTCATCTCCACCACCAGTCCTAGTCCGAGTCTAGTAATTGTTGCATTGTTCTCGATTTCCAGATCACGCGACACTCCGAGTCGTGACAGAGAAGGACTCCCCAACTTCCGAGCCATCCGCAGAAGAAAAATAGTTCCAATTTCAAAAAAAAACTAAGTCTAGAAAATTCTGGCTAGGCAGTTTTTACACCATTTGTAGACTTTTTCGAAAAAAAATTGTTGCGGAGCAAAAAAAAAGAGGAAAAAAAGTGCAAAAAAAAAGAGAAAAAAAAATTCAGAGTGTGCTCCTCCCTTGTTTACGTGCCGCGCCGTGATTTTGTTGGTGTTCTAGGCTCGCGTCTCTAGCACAGTCTAGCCTAGGACCAGCACAGTACCGTCGTTGAGCGTTTATTCAACTTTGCATCTCTGAATTGATTATTGCTGACACTTTTTGCTACCATATTATAAGCCTTCCCAGCTCCACATACATCTACGTCATGCGTTTGACTCTCCCTGGTAATCGCTCTATCCAAGCTTTGAGAGTTTTGACTACAACGGTTGCCGATCACCGCCTGTTGCTGGGTAAGAACTGGTAAGAATTTGAGTTTTGCTTGACGGATTTGTGACACCCACCACCACCACTTGTTCGTAGTCTGTAGGATCATATTCTTGTGTGTTTCTATTGCTGCTAACCATGCCAGGATCACAAGCCGACGAGATTGACTGGGAGAATTTATCGAACAAGGAGCTTCATGATAAGTTTCAGCAAATGATGACTGAACAGGTGCAAGATGTGCTGAACAATTTTGAAGAGGCCATGGAGAAGATCACTGGCCTTGAGAAGACGTTCGAAACAAAGCTCGATAACAAGTTTAATGAATTGCTCGCGCGTCTTCCACCACCACCACCCGCTGCACCTAACGCACCTCTCCAACAACAACAACAACGACTACCTCCACGTCGCGAAACAGACCTCCGCCGAGCAAGCCGTGTTCCTCTTGCATTTGGCCAAACTGTTGGTGGTGCTGTTGATACTTCTGTGGCTCCTGCTGCTGATGCGGAGGAGGATGATTATGTGGGAGATTATGAGGATGAGGTTGATCAAAATCAGCACTACGTGCAGCCACCTGTACCACCACCAGCAGGTCGACCTCAGGTATATATTCGTAATGGTAGGCCTGCACCACCACCTCAGGTACCAGATGATGTCCATATTCCTAAACTGAAATTGAATATTCCACCATTTGAGAGTAGATATGTTCCTGATATATATCTTACTTGGGAGTTAGAAACTGAACAACGATTTACATGTTTACAATATCCTGAGGAGAGACGAGTTGCTGCTGCTGTTTGTGCTTTCACTAGTTTTGCATGTGTATGGTGGTCTGAACATTGTAGATTATATCCTATTCCAACTACTTGGGCTGCTTTGAAAACTGCTATGCGTACGCGTTGGGTTCCACCATATTATCAACGTGAATTGCTTCAAAAATTGCAGCGTTTAAGACAAGGGAAATTTTTTGTAGAAGAATATTATCAGGAATTACAAACTGGCATGATTAGATGTGGTATTGTTGAGGAGAATGAAGCTATGCTTGCACGTTTTCTGGGTGGATTAAATAGAGAGATTCAGACCATTCTAGACTATAAGGAGTATACTAATATCACTCGTTTATTCCATCTTGCTTGTAAAGCTGAACGTGAAGTGCAGGACTGACAAGCATTGGGGCGAACTAACTTTTCTGCAGGCCGACCTTCATCATGGACACCACGTGCATCTTCTACTTCAACTGCACCAGCACCTCCATCCGGTGCCACCTCCAGCCGTGATACAAGAAAATAGGCACAACCACCATTATCTGCCAAGAGCGCACCTGCGGGGCCTGCACAGCGTTCTTCTTCTTCCATGGCATCAACAGGGCACACAAGTGATATTATTTGTCGTCGTTATAAGGGAGGAGGTCATTATGCGAGAGAATGCAAATCTCCGCGTGTGATGATTGCTACCGCGGATGGTGGATATGAGTCTGCTAGTGACTATGATGAGGAGACTTTGGCTCTAATTACACGTGAAGAACATGGTGGAGATGATTCTGATCATGAGACGCAATACATGGCTCCTGAAGACCTGACAGGTATGAATGTTTAGTTGCTCAACGTGTTTTGAGTGTGCAGATCATACAAGCTGAGCAAAATCAGAGGCACAATTTGTTCCATACCAAGGGAGTTGTGAAGGAACGTTCTGTGCGCTCATCATAGACGGAGGGAGCTGCAACAACTTGGCTAGCATGGAGATGGTGGAGAAGCTTTCTCTCACCACAAGACCACATCCACATCCTTACTACATCCAATGGTTCAACAACAGCGGCAAGGTTAAGGTAACACGTACTGTTCGTGTGCATTTTAGTATCTCTACATATGCTGATTATGTTAATTGTGATGTGGTACCTATGCAAGCATGTTCCTTATTACTTGGGAAACCATGGCAATTTGATAAAAATTCTGTACACCATGGTAGAAACAATCACTATACTCTTGTTCATAAGGATAAAAATATTACTTTGCTTCCTATGACTCCTGATTCCATTTTGAAAGATGATATTAATAGAGCTAATAAAGCAAAAAAGGAGACGAATAAGAGTGAAAATCAGATTGTGGCAAAAGAATTTGAGCAGCAAATGAAGCCTAATAATAAACCATCTAGTGTTGCTTCTGAAATTAAATTGAAAAGTGCATGTTTATTTGCCACCAAATCTGATATTGATGAGCTAGATTTCAGCAAATCTGTTTGCTATGCTTTTGTGTGCAAAGAGGCATTATTTTCATTCGAGGACGTGCCTTCCTCTTTGCCTCCTGCTGTCACTAACATTTTGCAGGAGTTCGCTGACGTCTTTCCATAAGACGTGCCATCGGGATTACCGCCTATTCGAGGGATTGAGCATCAGATTGACTTAATTCCCGGTGCTTCACTGCCAAACCGTGCTCCATTTCGTACCAATCCAGAGGAGACGAAGGAGATTATGCGTCAAGTACAAGAGCTTCTCGACAAAGGTTATATACGCGAATCCCTTAGTCCTTGTGTTGTTCCTATTATTCTAGTGCCGAAAAAGGATGGTACATCACGTATGTGTGTTGATTGTAGAGGCATTAATAATATTACTATTCGTTATCGTCATCCTATTCCTAGGCTAGATGATATGCTTGATGAATTGAGTGGCTCTACAATATTCTCCAAAGTTGATTTGCGTAGTGGATACCATCAAATTCGTATGAAATTGGGAGATGAATGGAAAACAGCATTCGAAACTAAGTTTGGATTATATGAGTGGTTAGTCATGCCTTTTGGGTTAACTAATGCACCTAGTACTTTCATGAGATTAATGAACGGAGTTTTACGTGCTTTCATTGGACGATTTGTGGTAGTTTACTTTGATGACATATTGATTTATAGCAGATCTTTGGAAAAACATTTGGAACATTTACGTGCTGTTTTTATTGCTCTACGTGATGCACGTTTGTTTGGTAACCTTGGGAAGTGCACCTTTTGCACCGACCGAGTATCTTTTCTTGGCTATGTTGTTACTCCACAGGGAATTGAAGTTGATAAAGCCAAGATTGGAGCTATTGAGAGTTGGCCGCAACCCAAAACGGTCACACAAGTGAGGAGTTTTCTTGGCCTCGCTGGATTCTATAGGCGTTTTGTGAGAGATTTTAGCACCATTGCTGCACCTCTCAATGAGCTTACAAAGAAAGATGTGCCTTTTCTTTGGGGTACCGCACAGGAAGAAGCCTTCTCGGTATTGAAAGATAAGTTGACACATGCTCCTTTACTCCAACTTCCTTATTTTAATAAGACTTTTGAGCTTGAATGTGATGCTAGTGGAATTGGATTAGGCGGTGTGTTATTACAAGATGGCAAACCTGTTGCATACTTTTCTGAAAAATTGAGTGGGCCTAGTCTGAATTATTCTACTTATGATAAAGAATTATATGCTCTTGTTCGGACTTTAGAAACATGGCCACATTATTTATGGCCCAAAGAATTTGTTATACATTTTGATCATGAATCTTTGAAACATATTAGAAGTCAAGCTAAACTGAATCGTAGACATGCTAAATGGGTTGAATTCATTGAGACTTTTCCTTATGTCACTAAACACAAGAAGGGAAAAGAAAATGTTATTGCTGATGCATTGTCTCGCCGCTATACTATGCTTTCACAACTTGACTTCAAAATATTTGGTTTGGAGACCATCAAAGATCAATATGTGCATGATGCTGATTTTAAAGATGTAATGCAGAATTGTAAAGAAGGAAGAATGTGGAACAAGTTCGTCGTTAACGATGGATTTGTGTTTCGTGCTAACAAGCTATGCATTCCAGCTAGCTCCGTTCGTCTTTTGTTGTTGCAGGAGGCACATGGAGGAGGATTAATGGGACACTTTGGCGTGAAGAAGACGGAGGGCGTACTTGCTACACATTTCTTTTGGCCAAAGATGAGACGGGATGTTGAGCGTTTTATTGCTCGCTGCACTACATGTCAAAAAGCTAAGTCACGACTCAATCCTCATGGTTTATATATGCCTTTGCCTGTACCTAGTGTTCCTTGGGAGGGTATATCTATGGACTTTGTTTTAGGTTTACCTCGAACAAAGAAGGGGAGGGATAGCATATTTGTTGTCGTGGATAGATTCTCGAAAATGGCACACTTTATACCATGTCATAAAAGCGATGATGCTGTTAATGTTGCTGATTTGTTCTTTCGTGAAATTATTCGCTTGCATGGTGTGCCAAATACTATTGTTTCAGATCGTGATACTAAATTTCTTAGCCACTTTTGGAGATGTTTATGGGCTAAGTTGGGGACTAAACTACTTTTTAGTACTACTTGTCACCCCCAAACTGATGGACAAACTGAAGTAGTCAATAGAACGTTGTCTACTATGCTTAGGGCTGTTTCGAAGAATAATAAGAAAATGTGGGAGGAATCCTTGCCTCATATTGAATTTGCTTATAATCGTTCATTGCATTCTACTACTAAGATGTGCCCTTTTGAAGTTGTGTATGGTTTCCTACCTCGTGCACCTATTGATTTGTTGCCTCTTCCATCTTCGGAGAAGGTTAATTTTGATGCTAAACAACGTGCTGAATTGATTTTAAAAATGCATGAGTTAACTAAGGAAAACATTGAGCGTATGAATGCTAAATATAAACTTGCTGGAGATAAGGGTAGAAAACATGTTGTGTTTGCACCTGGAGATCTTGTTTGGTTACATTTGCGTAAGGATAGATTTCCGGATTTGCGCAAATCAAAGTTAATGCCACGTGCTGATGGTCCCTTTAAGGTGTTAGAGAAAATAAATGATAATGCATATAAACTTGAGCTGCCTGCAGATTTTGGGGTAAGTCCCACTTTTAACATTGCAGATTTGAAGCCTTATTTGGGTGATGAAGATGAGCTTCCGTCGAGGACGACTTCATTTCAAGAAGGGGAGGATGATGAGGACATCAATACCATTGTTACACCCACAGCCCCTACTGCTACATATACGGGACCAATTACTAGAGCTCGCGCACGCCAATTAAATTATCAGGTACTTTCGTTTCTTGGTAATGATTCTAATGTTCATGAGAATATGATGCTGCTTAAATTGGATACATTTGTTTTGCTTACAAATGAAGGGCCTAGCTTGGAGAAGGATGAACATTGGAGCAAGAACAAGCATGGAGATGATGCCATGCGCAAGGGGAACAAGAACGAAGTTACAAGTGATGATTTCAGGACTTTGAAGCCACCATAATGGGTGCATGAAGCCTTGGACGAAATATACAAGATGCCACTTCATAAATTTCGTCCCGAGGCTATTATAGGTGCTGCGTCACCTTTTTATTGGGCCAGGCCCATGTAATTTCGAAATACATAAGTATAGGCTATTTTTAGAGTCCGTATGTGTGGGGAAACAAGAGATAGGGTTGATTTCGGACCCCTCCACCAAAGGCCACGAAATTCCCCTCTCTTCCTCCATATATACAGCCCTTAGGGCACCGTTTAGACTTTGGGTTTTGTTTAGATTAAAAGTTCGCCATAGCTGCAACTTCGCGTACTTCGTTTGTGTTCAACGACCAGACAAAGGCGTCACAGAACCCCACCTTGATCAATAAAGCTTTCATCTTATATTCGCAATATCCAGATTGCAATCTCAGTTTCTTGCTTGTTCTTCGTTTGCTTGCAGGAAACAGACCCTCGTGGTCAGGTTGATCGTGCTCCGGCGTGGTCAATAACCTCTCGGAGTTGGTTTAGCGATTGCTAAGGCGCGATGTCCTCGCACGTTTGTAGTCGGATCGTCAAAGTCGACTGCCACCAAAGCGATATCCATCATCTCATCGAAAGACGGGACACCTTTGCCTCTATCAAGTGATGCCATGTTACATAGGATTTTTTGTGACAATTCTTTAGGTCACATCATGTTTTCTAATCCGCTTGACTTATCATATGCTATGCATGAGATCAATCATATGTCATATTTGCAATCTCTTCATAGTGACTATGCATATGCCATTAAAATAAACCCAATTTGCACTTATGGCATAGATGACAAGCCCATGGTTATTGGCATTTGTTTTTCTTATGATGATATTGATATGCTACCTTTGCATCATTTATCTCATATGACATGCCATGCCCACATAGCTTTGGATATGCATTGTTTTGGATGTTGTCCATTTTCTCCATGTGATATTGCTAATGAGGAGACCCCCATAGTTTCCTCATGCATTTTAGGAGATTTTGATTCATCCCATTCATTGCATGATCCCCATACTTGTGTGCACCATATGCTCCCCATGAATGAAAATCCTATTGATGTGCCATATAATTGTATGCTCAATTTGCATCCCCATCGTGTCATACACAATAACTATTCTTTCATGATGGATGACATGTTCTTATACCATGCATCAAATTTCTTTGAGCGATGCTTATCTTGTGCTAACTCACATGTGCACATACACATCATGATGGATGATGTGTACATTTACCACGCGCACAATTTCTTTGGTTTGTGTCTCTTTTGTGTAGGTACCCATGAATACTTGTCAACCTCGCAATCCGACGGGTTGACAAAACGAGCTCTAGAGAGCAACGGTGATTTGGGATCCCATGGATTGTCTTTCCCACCGCTCTCTTCGCGCAAAGATGTCGCGCATTCATTCTACATGGCCCTCACTTAGCTATGGGTTATTGTTCATTACATATCATATGCCCATCTTGCCATGTTCACTTTGCATGATATGCTCATTCCTATGCCTTTGACATGCATTTGTGACCCATGCTTTGCATTACACATGATGACTGCTTCTAGTACTTGTATGTGTATTTGCAGAGTTGGTAGAGATATTGCTTGTTCTTGCCATGCTGCTTTTGTGCACAATTCCTATCATGATACTTTCATCTTGCTTTTTGTTCGTGCTTGTGATATGTCATGTGCATTCCCTATGCCTATTATTTGCTCACATGACATGATTGCCATGATTTACTCTAGTGTGTTGCATCTTCGCTCCACTAGTTTGCACGACTTGATTACTATGCTTGCTGATAGAGGCAAAGGTGTCCCGTCTTTCGATGAGATGATGGATATCGCTTTGGTGGCAGTCGACTTTGACGATCCGACTACGAACGTGCGAGGACGTCGCGCCTAAGCAATCGCTAAACCAACTCCGAGAGGTTATTGACCACGCCGGAGCACGATCAACCTGACCACGAGGGTCTGTTTCCTGCGAGCAAACGAAGAACAAGCAAGAAACTGAGATTGCAATCTGGATATTGCGAATATAAGATGAAAGTTTTATTGATCAAGGTGGGGTTCTGTGACGCCTTTGTCTGGTCGTTGAACACAAACGAAGTACGCGAAGTTGCAGCTATGGCGAACTTTTAAACTAAACAAAACCCAAAGTCTAAACGATGCCCTAAGGGCTGTATATATGGAGGAAGAGGGGGGAATTTCGTGGCCCTTGGTGGAGGGGTCCGAAATCAACCCTATCTCTTGTTTCCCCACACATACGGACTCTAAAAATAGCCTATACTTATGTATTTCGAAATTACATGGGCCTGGCCCAATAATAAGGTGACGCAGCACCTAAAATAACCTCGGGACGAAATTTATGAAGTGGCATCCTGTATATTTCGTCCAAGGCTTCATGCACCCATTATGGTGGCTTCAAAGTCCTGAAATCATCACTTGTAACTCCGTTCTTGTTTCCCTTGCGCATGCCATCATCTCCATGCTTGTTCTTGCTCCAATGTTCATCCTTCTCCAAGCTAGGCCCTTCATTTGTAAGCAAAACAAATGTATCCAATTTAGGCAGCATCATATTCTCATGAACATTAGAATCATTACCAAGAAACGAAAGTACCTGGTAATTTAGTTGGCGTGCACGAGCTCTAGTAACAGCAGGTGATAGAGGCGAGGTGTCCCGATCTTTCGATGAGATGATAACTATCGATTTGGTGAAGATGACTTTGACGATCCGACTACAAACGTGCACGACGTTGCGCCTTAGCAATCGCTAAACCAACTCCGAGAGGTTATTGACCACGCCGAAGCACAATCAACCTGACCACGAAGGTCTATTCCTACAAGCAATCGAAGAAGCAAGAATATGATAAAGCAATCTGAATATTGCGAATATAGATGAAGTATTGATAAAGGTGGGGATCCGTAAGCGGTCTTGGTCTGGTCGTTGGACACAAACGAAGTACACGAAGTTGCAACGGCTAACTTTTAACTAAACAAATCCCAAGGAAAAAGCTACTAGATGGATCTACTTATATAGGAGCAAGGGGTGGCGGCCAAGGAGGTGGGAGGACGTCCCAAGGCAGCCTAAAACTAACCCTAGGTCGTACAAGGCTCATGGGCCCAAGTGGAGGTGATGTAACACCTTTGGACTTGTAGTTTGACTCGGATTCTGCTGCAGCATTAGATTGTTTCGTCCACAACTCAACGCTCCGGACGAATTTGAAGGTGATTCCAATTGGGTTGGAAAGTGCACGAAATCTAGTTTCCAACAAAAAAAGAATCACCCAATTCGAAGTCCGTACGAAAAACTTGTGTGCGTTTTGAGTCAGGTATGTCTGTGCAGTCCGAATCTGAATCCAGAACGTGAGAGACTTGGACTCTATCTTCTCTTGGGCCAAAAGTGACGTGAAAGAACTTTTTGGACAGCAAATAAACATCTCTTTCTTCCTTATCTTCATATGTGGATTGTACAAATGTCCCATACACCTGCAATTAGACAAAACACAAAAGTGTGTGAAGTATTTTTGTTCTGGATAACATAAATAGATTATTGAATAGTTTGCACTAGAAATCACCTGACAAATATGCATATATGCAATATTTTTGGTCATATCCAAGGTGGTCATGTCCTCATCATCCTCCCCTTCTTGAAAATAAAGCCGTCCTCGGCGTTGCTTAATCTGAAATGTGGCTAACAAAAGAGACAAGGTGTACATGTTGTATATGTATATGTCATCCATTTTTACTTCCCTTGATTTTTGCATATATGACACATGAATAGATGAGTAACTTGCATAGTTCATAAAATCTAAAGCCAAAAAATTAGCACAAGAAGTAGAAGGCATGAAAATATTGCAACTCAGTTTGCACATATAAGTGAAGCTCTTATTCATTTCAAAAGATTGACAATGTTCATCATTAAACCATCCCAACATTGGTGAATAAACCTTACTTGCATCAAATTTACATGCTACAACATGCTTAAATAAGCAAACATGCAATAAGTCATTCAACACAGAATCATCACCAAGATTAGAGGTCATATCAAAATGATTAAACATTGGTTCTTTTGCATCAATAGTTAATTCAATGGGTGCACTCAAAATTGTTGGTATTTCAGTTGTTTGATCACATGGCAAAGTCAAATTATCAACGTAGTCCTCTAAAATAGGTGGTGTGATCAAAGTAGTGGGTAGCTCATCAGATGGTGCATTCAAATTGACAAGGCATTCATCATTCTCATGTAGAGATGGAAGATCAGTACCTTTGTCATTACCTCTTATGATCAACTCAGATGATGTAGCCACTCTCGGGGGCGATGGGTCACATGGTGGAGGAGATGTAGTCCTGACAACAACGGATGTGGTTGTGATAGAGGCGGGGTGTCCCGATCTTTCGATGAGATGATAACTATCGATTTGGTGGAGACGACTTTGACGATCCGACTACAAACATGCACGACGTTGCGCCTTAGCAATCGCTAAACCAATCTCCTGAGGTTACTGATGATGCCGGAAGCACGGTCAGCCTGACCACGAAGGTCTATTCCTGCAAGCAATCGAAGAACGAGCAAGAATATGATAAAGCAATCTGAATATTGCAAATATATATGAGGTATTGATAATGGTGGGGATCCGTAAGCGGTCTTGGTCTGGTCGTTGGACACAAACGAAGTACACGAAGTTGCAATGGCTAACTTTTAACTAAACAAATCCCAAGGAAAAGCTATTAGATGAATCTACTTATATAGGAGCAGGGGGTGGAGACCAAGGAGGTGGGAGGACGTCCCAAGGCAGCCTAAAACTAAATCTAGGTCGTACAAGGCCAATGGGCCCAAGTGGAGGTGATGTAACACCTTTGGACTTGTAGTTTGACTCGGATTCTGCTGCAGCATCAGATTGTTTCGTCCACAACTCAACGCTCCGGACGAATTTGAAGGTGATTCCAATTGGGTTGGAAAGTGCCCGAAATCTAGTTTCCAACAAAAAAAGAATCACCCAATTCGGAGTCTGTATGAAAAACTTGTGTGCGTTTTGAGTCAGGTGTGTCTGTGCAGTCCGAATCTGAATCCAGAACGTGAGAGACTTGGACTCTATCTTCTCTTGGGCCAAAAGTGACGTGAGAGAACTTTTTGGACAGCAAATAAACATCTCTTTCTTCCTTATCTTCATATGTGGATTGTACAAATGTCCCATACACCTGCAATTAGACAAAACACAAAAGTGTGTGAAGTATTTTTGTTCTGGATAACATAAATAGATTATTGAATAGTTTGCACTAGAAATCACCTGACAAATATGCATATATGCAATATTTTTGGTCATATCCAAGGTAGTCATGTCCTCATCATCCTCCCCTTCTTGAAAATAAAGCCGTCATCGGCGTTGCTTAATCTGAAATGTGGCTAACAAAAGAGACAAGGTGTACATGTTGTATATGTATATGTCATCCATTTTTACTTCCCTTGATTTTTGCATATATGACACATGAATAGATGAGTAACTTGCATAGTTCATAAAATCTAAAGCCAAAAAATTAGCACAAGAAGTAGAAGGCATGAAAATATTGCAACTCAGTTTGCACATATAAGTGAAGCTCTTATTCATTTCAAAAGATTGACAATGTTCATCATTAAACCATCCTAACTTCGATGAATAAACCTTACTTGCATCAAATTTACATGCTACAACATGCTTAAATAAGCAAACATGCAATAAGTCATTGGACACAGAATCATCATCAAGATTAGAGGTCATATCAAAATGATTAAACATTGGTTCTTTTGCATCAATAGTTAATTCAATGGGTGCACTCAAAATTGTTGGTATTTCAGTTGTTTGATCACATGGCAAAGTCAAATTATCAACGTAGTCCTCTAAAATAGGTGGTGTGATCAAAGTAGTGGGTAGCTCATCAGATGGTGCATTCAAATTGACAAGGCATTCATCATTCTCATGTAGAGATGGAAGATCAGTACCTTTGTCATTACCTCTTATGATCAACTCAGATGATGTAGCCACTCTCGGGGGCGATGTGTCACATGGTGGAGGTGATGTAGTCCTGACAACAACGGATGTGGTTGTCATAGTATGCCTAGTAGTTGAAGGAACAATCATATCAACTCTTGGAATGTGCACCGTGCGCTTGTTCTCCTCGTGGCCAACACGTCGTTTTATTTCCTGTTCAGCTTTGCAAGCAAGATGAAACAAATGGTCCCTAGGATAACACTCTTCATGAATTAGTATCTCTTGAATATCACGGTTTAATCCTCCCCAAAATCTATCCATAAAATCATCTTCACTTTCTTCTAAAGAGGAATGCAACAAGGTAGTTTGTAAATCATCATAATATTTTGTTACAGTTTCACTACCTTGTTTTAAGTGTTGCAACTTCTTAATCATGTCACGAGTATAATAAGCAGGGACGAAAGTATGTCGCATGGCAAGTTTCAAATCATCCCAAGTAGTAGGTATATAATCAGGGTGTAACCGACAATATTCACTACACCAAACCAAAGCATAACCAGTGAAAGAACCAACCGCAACCTTAACCTTTTTATGTTCATCGAAATTATGGGAAGCAAATATATTTTTTATGTCGAACTCCCATTCAATATATAAAGCAGGTTTAAAACGGCCATTAAATGGTGGTATAGATACATTAACCTGATCATGTGCATTTGGATGTTTGTGCACCTCTCGTGACGGTTGTGGTGTTTGCAAAGGTGGTGGCACGTCTCCCGCGATCGACAAAGCCCATGAATTGACTCTGGATCCTGTCATGATTAGTAGAACAAGAAACAAAACCCAAAAATAATGTTCCTATAACTACTAGGATGTGGTGGTAAAACGCTCACAGTAAAGCAAATATCAATGTCTTACAAGTTCTTACCATGCAGCAGGCGGTGATCGGCAACCAGCGGTGTCAAGTAACTCCGAATATTGAGTAAAGCAATTGCTAGGGGAGCGTACGTATACACGGTGTAGAAATATGTGGAGCTGGGTTGGCTATATATGGTAGCAAAAGATTAGCAATAATCAATTCAAAGATGCAATGTTGAATAAACGCTCAACGACGGTACTGTGCTGGTCCTAGGCTAGACCGGACTAGAGACGCGAGTCTAGAACACTAATGAGGTCACGTCGTAGCACAACTAGCATCAATGAAGGATACTAAGTAGCTCTGGACAGCAAGATATAAGTGAAGATCACAACGGCAGTAAAGATAATGAGGTGAAACAACAGCCAAGCAGGATATATCAACAACTTTGTCTCCAACTTTCCTCTGAAAAAGTTTGTGCCGATTTTTTTGTTTTTTTTTCTTCTCTTTTTTTTTCCTCACACTTTTTTTTTCTTTCTCTCCTTTTTTTCTCTCTAATTTTTTTTCTCCTTTTTTTTCTCGTTTTTTTCTCTCTTTTTTTCTCCCTCTTTCCAAAACAAACTAGATAAGATGCAGATTGGATCAAGTGAAGATGTGAACGATCTCAACTATTATTATGACAATGAATGGTGGGTAGCACGTGGTGGAAATTGATGGATGGGTGGTGGACAGCGGAAGAGATAATGATGCAGCGGTGGCGTGACTAATGTGAACAGAACTCGAAACTCTAAACGAACTAGACACTAAGACCAGCAACTCGACACGACGATGCAACCGATAATTCAACTATGCAAGCAATGAAAAGAAAATTGCAAAGGCTCAGACTGGCTTGGACCAAGGATGAATAGATCTAACTCTTTTTTGTGGCTTTTTCTTGGACAATAGGTAAGAAAATAAATCTAATCTAGGAAAACTGGAAATTCTCACCGAGCAACCTGAAAACTGATACCACTTGATAGAGGCTAGGTGTCCCGATCTTTCGATGAGATGATAACTATCGATTTGGTGAAGATGACTTTGACGATCCGACTACAAACGTGCACGACGTTGCGCCTTAGCAATCGCTAAACCAACTCCGAGAGGTTATTGACCACGCCGAAGCACAATCAACCTGACCACGAAGGTCTATTCCTGCAAGCAATCGAAGAAGCAAGAATATGATAAAGCAATCTGAATATTGCGAATATAGATGAAGTATTGATAAAGGTGGGGATCCGTAAGCGGTCTTGGTCTGGTCGTTGGATACAAACGAAGTACACGAAGTTGCAATGGCTAACTTTTAACTAAACAAATCCAAAGGAAAAAAGCTACTAGATGGATCTACTTATATAGGAGCAAGGGGTGGCGGCCAAGGAGGTGGGAGGACGTCCCAAGGCAGCCTAAAACTAACCCTAGGTCGTACAAGGCTCATGGGCCCAAGTGGAGGTGATGTAACACCTTTGGACTTGTAGTTTGACTCGGATTCTGCTGCAGCATCAGATTGTTTCGTCCACAACTCAACGCTCCGGACGAATTTGAAGGTGATTCCAATTGGGTTGGAAAGTGCACGAAATCTAGTTTCCAACAAAAAAAGAATCACCCAATTCGAAGTCCGTATGAAAAACTTGTGTGCGTTTTGAGTCAGGTATGTCTGTGCAGTCCGAATCTGAATCCAGAACGTGAGAGACTTGGACTCTATCTTCTCTTGGGCCAAAAGTGACGTGAAAGAACTTTTTGGACAGCAAATAAACATCTCTTTCTTCCTTATCTTCATATGTGGATTGTACAAATGTCCCATACACCTGCAATTAGACAAAACACAAAAGTGTGTGAAGTATTTTTGTTCTGGATAACATAAATAGATTATTGAATAGTTTGCACTAGAAATCACCTGACAAATATGCATTTATGCAATATTTTTGGTCATATCCAAGGTAGTCATGGCCTCATCAGCAGGGGCTGTGGGTGTAACAATTGTATTGATGTCCTCATCATCCTCCCCTTCTTGAAATGAAGTCGTCCTCGACGGAAGTTCATCTTCCTCACCCAAATAAGGCTTCAAATCTGCAATGTTAAAAGTGGGACTAACCCCAAAATCTGCAGGCAGCTCAAGTTTATATGCATTATCATTTATTTTCTCTAACACCTTAAAGGGACCATCAGCACGTGGCATTAACTTTGATTTGCGCAAATCAGGAAATCTATCCTTACGCAAATGTAACCAAACAAGATCTCCAGGTGCAAACACAACATGTTTTCTACCCTTATCTCCAGCAAGTTTATATTTAGCATTCATGCGCTCAATGTTTTCCTTAGTTAACTCATGCATTTTTAAAATCAATTCAGCACGTTGTTTAGCATCAAAATTAACCTTCTCCGAAGATGGAAGAGGCAACAAATCAATAGGTGCACGAGGTAGGAAACCTTACACAACTTCAAAAGGGCACATCTTAGTAGTAGAATGCAATGAACGATTATAAGCAAATTCAATATGAGGCAAGCATTCCTCCCACATTTTCTTATTATTCTTCAAAACAGCCCTAAGCATAGTAGACAACGTTCTATTGACTACTTCAGTTTGTCCATCAGTTTGGGGGTGACAAGTAGTACTAAAAAGCAGTTTAGTCCCCAACTTAGCCCATAAACATCTCCAAAAGTGGCTAAGAAATTTAGTATCACGATCTGAAACAATAGTATTTGGCACACCATGCAAGCGAATAATTTCACGAAAGAACAAATCAGCAACATTAACAGCATCATCGCTTTTATGACATGGTATAAAGTGTGCCATTTTCGAGAATCTATCCACGACAACAAATATGCTATCCCTCCCCTTCTTTGTTCGAGGTAAACCTAAAACAAAGTCCATAGATATATCCTCCCAAGGAACACTAGGTACAGGCAAAGGCATATATAAACCATGAGGATTGAGTCGTGACTTAGCTTTTTGACATGTAGTGCAGCGAGCAATAAAACGCTCAACATCCCGTCTCATCTTTGGCCAAAAAAATGTGTAGCAAGTACGTCCTCCGTCTTCTTCACGCCAAAGTGTCCCATTAATCCTCCTCCATGCGCCTCCTGCAACAACAAAAGACGAACGGAGCTAGCTGGAATGCATAGCTTGTTAGCACGAAACACAAATCCATCGTTAACGACAAACTTGTTCCACCTTCTTCCTTCTTTGCAATTCTGCATTACATCTTTAAAATCAGCATCATGCACATATTGATCTTTGATGGTCTCCAAACCAAATATTTTGAAGTCAAGTTGTGAAAGCATAGTATAGCGACGAGACAATGCATCAGCAATAACATTTTCTTTTCCCTTCTTGTGTTTAATGACATAAGGGAAAGTCTCAATGAATTCAACCCATTTAGCATGTCTACGATTCAGTTTAGCTTGACTTTTAATATGTTTCAAAGATTCATGATCAGAATGTATAACAAATTGTTTGGGCCATAAATAATGTTGCCATGTTTCTAAAGTCCGAACAAGAGCATATAATTCTTTATCATAAGTAGAATAATTCAGACTAGGCCCACTCAATTTTTCAGAAAAGTATGCAACAGGTTTGCCATCTTGTAATAACACACCTCCTAATCCAATTCCACTAGCATCACATTCAAGCTCAAAAGTCTTATTAAAATCAAGAAGTTGGAGTAAAGGAGCATGTGTCAACTTATCTTTCAATACCATGAAGGCTTCTTCCTGTGCGGTACCCCAAACAAAAGGCACATCCTTCTTTGTAAGCTCGTTGAGAGGTGCAGCAATGGTGCTGAAATCTCTCACAAAACGCCTATAGAATCCAGCGAGGCCAAGAAAACTCCTCACTTGTGTGACCGTTTTGGGCTGCGGCCAACTCTCAATAGCTTCAATCTTGGCTTTATCAACTTCAATTCCCTGTGGAGTAACAACATAGCCAAGAAAAGATACTCGGTCGGTGCAAAAGGTGCACTTCCCAAGGTTACCAAACAAACGTGCATCACGTAGAGCAATAAAAACATCACTTAAATGTTTCAAATGTTCTTCCAAAGATCTGCTATAAATCAATATGTCATCAAAGTAAACTACCACAAATCGTCCAATGAAAGCACGTAAAACTTCGTTCATTAATCTCATGAAAGTACTAGGTGCATTAGTTAACCCAAAAGGCATGACTAACCACTCATATAATCCAAACTTAGTTTAAATGCTGTTTTCCATTCATCTCCCAATTTCATACGAATTTGATGGTAGCCACTACGCAAATCAACTTTGGAGAATATTGTAGAGCCACTGAATTCATCAAGCATATCATCTAGCCTAGGAATAGGATGACGATAACGAATAGTAATATTATTAATGCCTCTACAATCAACACACATACGTGATGTACCATCCTTTTTCGGCACTAGAATAATAGGAACAGCACAAGGACTAAGGGATTAGCGTATATAACCTTTGTCGAGAAGCTCTTGTACTTGACGCATAATCTCCTTCGTCTCCTCTGGATTGGTACGGTATGGTGCACGGTTTGGCAGTGAAGCACCGGGAATTAAGTCAATCTGATGCTCAATCCCTCGAATAGGCGGTAATCCTGGTGGCACGTCTTGTGGAAAGACGTCAGCGAACTCCTGCAAAATGTTAGTGACAGCAGGAGGCAAAGAGGAAGGCACGTCCTCGAATGAAAATAATGCCTCTTTGCACACAAAAGCATAGCAAACAGATTTGCTGAAATCTAGCTCATCAATATCAGATTTGGTGGCAAATAAACATGCACTTTTCAATTTAATTTCAGAAGCAACACTAGATGGTTTATTATTAGGCTTCATTTGTTGCTCAAATTCTTTTGCCACAATCTGATTTTCACTCTTATTCTTCTCCTGTTTTGCTTTATTAGCTCTATTAATATCATCTTTCAAAATGGAATCAGGAGTCATAGGAAGCAAAGTAATATTTTTATCCTTATGAACAAGAGTATAGTGATTGTTTCTACCATGGTGTACAGAATTTTTATCAAATTGCCATGGTCTACCAAGTAATAAGGAACATGCTTGCATAGGTACGACATCACAATCAACATAATCAGCATATGTAGAGATACTAAAATGCACACGAACAGTACGTGTTACCTTAACCTTGCCGCTGTTGTTGAACCATTGGATGTAGTAAGGATGTGGATGTGGTCTTGTGGTGAGAGAAAGCTTCTCCACCATCTCCATGCTAGCCAAGTTGTTGCAACTACCTCCGTCTATGATGACGCGCACAGAACGTTCCTTCACAACTCCCTTGGTATGGAACAAATTGTGCCTCTGATTTTGCTCAGCTTGTGTGACCTGCACACTCAAAACACGTTGAGCAACTAAACATTCATACCTGTCAGCGTCTTCAGGAGCCATGTATTGCGTCTCATGATCAGAATCATCTCCACCATGTTCTTCACGTGTAATAAGAGCCAAAGTCTCCTCATCATAGTCACTAGCGGACTCATATCCACCATCCGCGGTAGCAATCATCACACGCGGAGATTTGCATTCTCTCGCATAATGACCTCCTCCCTTACAACGACGACAAATAATATCACTTGTGTGCCCTGTTGATGCCATGGAAGAAGACGAACGCTGTGCAGGCCCCGCAGGTGCGCTCTTGGCAGATAATGGTGGTTGTGCCTGTTTTCTTGTATCACGGCTAGAGGTGGCACCGGATGGAGGTGCTGGTGTAGTTGAAGTAGAAGATGCACGTGGTGTCCATGATGAAGGTCGGCCTGCAGAAAAGTTAGTTCGCCCCAATGCTTGTCGATCCTGCACTTCACGTTCAGCTTTACAAGCAAGATGGAATAAACGAGTGATATTAGTATACTCCTTATAGTCTAGAATGGTCTGAATCTCTCTATTTAATCCACCCAGAAAACGTGCAAGCATAGCTTCATTCTCCTCAACAATACCACATCTAATCATGCCAGTTTGTAATTCCTGATAATATTCTTCTACAGAATTTTTTCCTTGTCTTAAACGCTGCAATTTTTGAAGCAATTCACGTTGATAATATGGTGGAACCCAACGCGTACGCATAGCAGTTTTCAAAGCATCCCAAGTAGTTGGAATAGGATATAATCTACAATGTTCAGACCACCATACACATGCAAAACTAGTGATGAGGACATCAATACAACTGTTACACCCACAGCCCCTGCTGCTATACATACTGGACCAATTACTAGAGCTCGTGCACGCCAACTAAATTACCAGGTACTTTCGTTTCTTGGTAATGATTCTAATGTTCATGAGAATATGATGCTGCCTAAATTGGATACATTTGTTTTGCTTACAAATGAAGGGCCTAGCTTGGAGAAGGATGAACATTGGAGCAAGAACAAGCATGCAGATGATGGCATGCGCAAGGGGAACAAGAACGGAGTTACAAGTGATGATTTCAGGACTTTGAAGCCACCATAATGGGTGCATGAAGCCTTGGACGAAATATACAAGATGCCACTTCATAAATTTCATCCCGAGGCTATTTTAGGTGCTGCGTCACCTTATTATTGGGCCAGGCCCATGTAATTTCGAAATACATAAGTATAGGCTATTTTTAGAGTCCGTATGTGTGGGGAAACAAGAGATAGGGTTGATTTCGGACCCCTCCACCAAGGGCCACGAAATTCCCCCCTCTTCCTCCATATATACAGCCCTTAGGGCATCGTTTAGACTTTGGGTTTTGTTTAGATTAAAAGTTCGCCATAGCTGCAACTTCGCGTACTTCGTTTGTGTTCAACGACCAGACAAAGGCGTCACAGAACCCCACCTTGATCAATAAAGCTTTCAGCTTATATTCGCAATATCCAGATTGCAATCTTAGTTTCTTGCTTGTTCTTCGTATGCTCGCAGGAAACAGACCTTCGTGGTCAGGTTGATCGTGCTCCGGCGTGGTCAATAACCTCTCGGAGTTGGTTTAGCGATTGCTAAGGCGCGACGTCCTCGCACGTTCGTAGTCGGATCGTCAAAGTCGACTTCCACCAAAGCGAAATCCACCATCTCATCGAAAGACGGGACACCTTTGCCTCTATCAAGTGGTATCAGATTTCCAGGTTGCTCGGTGAGATTTTACAGTTTTTTGTAGTTTAGATCGAGTCTGTTCTTCATACCTACAGTCCACGAAAAAGCCACAAAAAAAAAATTTAGGGTTAGTTCATCATATCCGAACCAATCTGAGCCTTTGCATAATCTTTTTAGGGTTTTGCTTTGTTGAATTTGCGGTTGCATCGTCGTGTCTAGTTGCTGGTCTTAGAGTCTAGTCTTTTAGAGTTTCGAGTTCTGGTCATAAGTTGTCACGCCGCCGCCGCACCATCATCATCACCCCTGCCATCTACCACCACCGCTTATCCGCCACCGCTTCGAATCCGTATCCATATACCACCACAACTGTCATATACCACCACCGCTGCCATCTACCACCATATATCCACCACCAATCCGAGTTCTTGTCATATTAGGTTTGTTTTCGAGATCCCTCTAGATTCCGATTCGTGTTTCCTTGCCGGAGTAGGTTTCGGAAAAAAAAAATTTCCTTATGTCTTTCGATGAGATGATGGATATCGCTTTGGTGGCAGTCGACTTTGTCGATCCGACTACGAACGTGCGAGGACGTCGCGCCTTAGCAATCGCTAAACCAACTCCGAGAGGTTATTGACCACGCCGGAGCACGATCAACCTGACCACGAGGGTCTGTTTCCTGCGAGCAAACGAAGAACAAGCAAGAAACTAAGATTGCAATCTGGATATTGCGAATATAAGATGAAAGCTTTATTGATCAAGGTGGGGTTCTGTGACGCCTTTGTCTGGTCGTTGAACACAAACGAAGTACGCGAAGTTGCAGCTATGGCGAACTTTTAAACTAAACAAAACCCAAAGTCTAAACGATGCCCTAAGGGCTGTATATATGGAGGAAGAGGGGGGAATTTCGTGGCCCTTGGTGGAGGGGTCCGAAATCAACCATATCTCTTGTTTCCCCACACATACGGACTCTAAAAATAGCCTATACTTATGTATTTCGAAATTACATGGGCCTGGCCCAATAATAAGGTGACGCAGCACCTAAAATAGCCTCGGGACGAAATTTATGAAGTGGCATCTTGTATATTTCGTCCAAGGCTTCATGCACCCATTATGGTGGCTTCAAAGTCCTGAAATCATCACTTGTAACTCCGTTCTTGTTGCCCTTGCGCATGCCATCATCTCCATGCTTGTTCTTGCTCCAATGTTCATCCTTCTCCAAGCTAGGCCCTTCATTTGTAAGCAAAACAAATGTATCCAATTTAGGCAGCATCATATTCTCATGAACATTAGAATCATTACCAAGAAACGAAAGTACCTGGTAATTTAGTTGGCGTGCACGAGCTCTAGTAATTGGTCCAGTATGTATAGCAGCAGGGGCTGTGGGTGTAACAATTGTATTGATGTCCTCATCAAAAACATTGAGCGTATGAATGCTAAATATAAACTTGCTGGAGATAAGGGTAGAAAACATGTTGTGTTTGCACCTGGAGATCTTGTTTGGTTACATTTGCGTAAGGATAGATTTCCTGATTTGCGCAAATCAAAGTTAATGCCACGTGCTGATGGTCCCTTTAAGGTGTTAGAGAAAATAAATGATAATGCATATAAACTTGAGCTGCCTGCAGATTTTGGGGTTAGTCCCACTTTTAACATTGCAGATTTGAAGCCTTATTTGGGTGAGGAAGATGAACTTCCGTCGAGGACGACTTCATTTCAAGAAGGGGAGGATGATGAGGACATCAATACAATTGTTACACCCACAGCCCCTGCTGCTATACATACTGGACCAATTACTAGAGCTCGTGCACGCCAACTAAATTACCAGGTACTTTCGTTTCTTGGTAATGATTCTAATATTCATGAGAATATGATGCTGCCTAATTTGGATACATTTGTTTTGCTTACAAATGAAGGGCCTAGCTTGGAGAAGGATGAACATTGGAGCAAGAACAAGCATGGAGATGATGGCATGCGCAAGGGGAACAAGAACGGAGTTACAAGTGATGATTTCAGGACTTTGAAGCCACCATAATGGGTGCATGAAGCCTTGGACGAAATATACAAGATGCCACTTCATAAATTTCGTCCCGAGGCTATTTTAGGTGCTGCGTCACCTTATTATTGGGCCAGGCCCATGTAATTTCGAAATACATAAGTATAGGCTATTTTTAGAGTCCGTATGTGTGGGGAAACAAGAGATATGGTTGATTTCGGACCCCTCCACCAAGGGCCACGAAATTCCCCCCTCTTCCTCCATATATACAGCCCTTAGGGCATCGTTTAGACTTTGGGTTTTGTTTAGATTAAAAGTTCGCCATAGCTGCAACTTCGCGTACTTCGTTTGTGTTCAACGACCAGACAAAGGCGTCACAGAACCCCACCTTGATCAATAAAGCTTTCATCTTATATTCGCAATATCCAGATTGCAATCTTAGTTTCTTGCTTGTTCTTCGTTTGCTCGCAGGAAACAGACCCTCGTGGTCAGGTTGATCGTGCTCCGGCGTGGTCAATAACCTCTCGGAGTTGGTTTAGCGATTGCTAAGGCGCGACGTCCTCGCACGTTCGTAGTCGGATCGTCAAAGTCGACTTCCACCAAAGCGAAATCCACCATCTCATCGAAAGACGGGACACCTTTGCCTCTATCAGCCTCTTTGCACACAAAAGCATAGCAAACAGATTTGCTGAAATCTAGCTCATCAATATCAGATTTGGTGGCAAATAAACATGCACTTTTCAATTTAATTTCTGAAGCAACACTAGATGGTTTATTATTAGGCTTCATTTGTTGCTCAAATTCTTTTGCCACAATCTGATTTTCACTCTTATTCGTCTCCTGTTTTGCTTTATTAGCTCTATTAGTATCATCTTTCAAAATGGAATCAGGAGTCATAGGAAGCAAAGTAATATTTTTATCCTTATGAACAAGAGTATAGTGATTGTTTCTACCATGGTGTACAGAATTTTTATCAAATTGCCATGGTCTACCAAGTAATAAGGAACATGCTTGCATAGGTACCACATCACAATCAACATAATCAGCATATGTAGAGATACTAAAATGCACACGAACAGTACGTGTTACCTTAACCTTGCCGCTGTTGTTGAACCATTGGATGTAGTAAGGATGTGGATGTGGTCTTGTGGTGAGAGAAAGCTTCTCCACCATGTCCATGCTAGCCAAGTTGTTGCAGCTCCCTCCGTCTATGATGACGCGCACAGAACGTTCCTTCACAACTCCCTTGGTATGGAACAAATTGTGCCTCTGATTTTGCTCAGCTTGTGTGACCTGCACACTCAAAACACGTTGAGCAACTAAACATTCATACCTGTCAGCGTCTTCAGGAGCCATGTATTGCGTCTCATGATCAGAATCATCTCCACCATGTTCTTCACGTGTAATAAGAGCCAAAGTCTCCTCATCATAGTCACTAGCGGACTCATATCCACCATCCGCGGTAGCAATCATCACACGCGGAGATTTGCATTCTCTCGCATAATGACCTCCTCCCTTACAACGACGACAAATAATATCACTTGTGTGCCCTGTTGATGCCATGGAAGAAGACGAACGCTGTGCAGGCCCCGCAGGTGCGCTCTTGGCAGATAATGGTGGTTGTGCCTGTTTTCTTGTATCACGGCTGGAGGTGGCACCGGATGGAGGTGCTGGTGCAGTTGAAGTAGAAGATGCACGTGGTGTCCATGATGAAGGTCGGCCTGCAGAAAAGTTAGTTCGCCCCAATTCTTGTCGATCCTGCACTTCACGTTCAGCTTTACAAGCAAGATGGAATAAACGAGTGATATTAGTATACTCCTTATAGTCTAGAATGGTCTGAATCTCTCTATTTAATCCACCCAGAAAACGTGCAAGCATAGCTTCATTCTCCTCAACAATACCACATCTAATCATGCCAGTTTGTAATTCCTGATAATATTCTTCTACAGAATTTTTCCCTTGTCTTAAACGCTGCAATTTTTGAAGCAATTCACGTTGATAATATGGTGGAACCCAACGCGTATGCATAGCAGTTTTCAAAGCAGC
Organism: Triticum aestivum; assembly: GCF_018294505.1. Classification (NCBI taxonomy): domain Eukaryota; kingdom Viridiplantae; phylum Streptophyta; class Magnoliopsida; order Poales; family Poaceae; genus Triticum; species Triticum aestivum. The sequence goes on from NW_025228072.1 coordinate 29,734, forward strand.
CCAAGTAGTTGGAATAGGATATAATCTACAATGTTCAGACCACCAGACACATGCAAAACTAGTGAAAGCACAAACAGCAGCAGCAACCCGTCTCTCCTCGGGATATTGTAAACATGTAAAACGTTGTTCAATTTCTAACTCCCAAGTAAGATATATATCAGGAACATATCTACCCTCAAATGGTGGAATATTCAATTTCAGTTTAGGAATATGGACATCATCTCGTACCTGAGGTGGTGGTGCAGGCCTACCATTACGAATATATACCTGAGGTCGACCTGGTGGTGGTGGTGCTGGTGGCTGCACATAGTTTGGATTTTGATCAACCTCATCCTCATAATCTCCCACATAATCATCATCCTCCTGGGTACCAGCAGCAGTAGTAGCAGGAGCCAAAGAAGCACCAACAGCATTAGCAGCGGCACCGGAATTTTGTCCTGGCTCAATAGGAACACGCTGTGCTCGTCCATACTGATTCGGAAGGGGGCGTAGTTGTTGTTGTTGCAGAGGTGCGACAGGTGCAGCCGGTGGTGGAAGACGCGCAAGCAGTTCATTAAATGTGTTATCGAGCTTTGTTTCGAACGTCTTCTCAAGGCCAGTAATCTTCTCCATGGCCTCTTCAAAATTGTTCAGCACATCTTGCACCTGTTCAGTCATCATTTGCTGAAACTTATCATGAAGCTCCTTGTTCGATAAGTTCTCCCAGTCAATCTCGTCGGCTTGTGATCCTGGCATGGTTAGCAGCAATAGAAACACACAAGAATATGATCCTACAGACTACTAAGAAGTGGTGGTGGTGTATCACAAATCCGTCAAGCAAATCTCAAATTCTTACCAGTTCTTACCCAGCAGCAGGCGGTGATCGGCAACCGTTGTAGTCAAAAACTCTCAAAGCTTGGATAGAGCGATTACCAGGGAGAGTCAAACACACGATGTAGATGTATGTGGAGCTGGGAAGGCTTATAGTATGGTAGCAAAAAGGGTCAGCAATAATCAATTCAGAGATGCAAAGTTGAATAAACGCTCAACGACGGTACTATGCTGGTCCTAGGCTAGACTGTGCTAGAGACGCGAGCCTAGAACACCAACAACATCACGGCGCGGCACGTAAACAAGGGAAAAGCACACTCTGAAATTTTGTTTTTTCGCTCTTTTTTTTTGCGCTCTTTTTTTTGCGCTGCTTTTTTTTTGCGAAAAATCACTATAATTGTGAGTGTCTCAAAACTCTTCCTAGGTCAAACTAACAGGATGGGCACGGAATTTTTTTTTCGACAAATTTTTTTTTTTCGACTGCCCGGACCCAAAAACTGGAAACGGGTCAAAAAAAACTTCCTATAATGGCACCTGTCTCAAAACACTCAGAAACACCTAAAAATAGGATAGCCAGAAATTTTTTCGAAAAATGCGTTTTCGAAAAATTTTGGGCCTAAACGGAGCGTGGCTACCCGACTCTTTTTTTTCCGAAACCTACTCCGGCAAGGAAACACGAATCGGAATCTAGATGGATCTCGAAAACAAACCTAATAAGCAAGGAACTCGGATTGGTGGTGGATATATGGTGGTGGTATATGGCAGCGGTGGTGGTAGCGGTGGTAGTATATGGATATGGATCGGTGGTGGTATATGGGCACGGATTGGTGGTGGTATATGGATACGGATTCGGAGCGGTGGTGGTAGATGGCAGGGGCGGTATTGATGGTGCGGCGGCGGCGTGACAACTTATGGCCAGAACTCGAAACTCTAAAAGACTAGACTCTAAGACCAGCAACTAGACCGACGATGCAACCGCAAATTCAACAAAGCAAAACCCTAAAAAGATTATGCAAAGGCTCAGATTGGTTCGGATATGATGAACTAACCCTAATTTTTTTTGTGTGGCTTTTTCGTGGACTGTAGGTATGAAGAACAGACTCGATCTAAACTACGAAAAACTGTAAAATCTCACCGAGCAACCTGGAAATCTGATACCACTTGATGAGGACATCAATACAATTGTTACACCCACAGCCCCTGCTGCTATACATACTGGACCAATTACTAGAGCTCGTGCACGCCAACTAAATTACCAGGTACTTTCGTTTCTTGGTAATGATTCTAATGTTCATGAGAATATGATGCTGCCTAAATTGGATACATTTGTTTTGCTTACAAATGAAGGGCCTAGCTTGGAGAAGGATGAACATTGGAGCAAGAACAAGCATGGAGATGATGGCATGCGCAAGGGAAACAAGAACGGAGTTACAAGTGATGATTTCAGGACTTTGAAGCCACCATAATGGGTGCATGAAGCCTTGGACGAAATATACAAGATGCCACTTCATAAATTTCGTCCCGAGGCTATTTTAGGTGCTGCGTCACCTTATTATTGGGCCAGGCCCATGTAATTTCGAAATACATAAGTACAGGCTATTTTTAGAGTCCGTATGTGTGGGGAAACAAGAGATAGGGTTGATTTCGGACCCCTCCACCAAGGGCCACGAAATTCCCCCCCTCTTCCTCCATATATACAGCCCTTAGGGCATCGTTTAGACTTTGGGTTTTGTTTAGATTAAAAGTTCGCCATAGCTGCAACTTCGCGTACTTCGTTTGTGTTCAACGACCAGACAAAGGCGTCACAGAACCCCACCTTGATCAATAAAGCTTTCATCTTATATTCGCAATATCCAGATTGCAATCTTAGTTTCTTGCTTGTTCTTCGTTTGCTCGCAGGAAACAGACCTTCGTGGTCAGGTTGATCGTGCTCCGGCGTGGTCAATAACCTCTCGGAGTTGGTTTAGCGATTGCTAAGGCGCGACGTCCTCGCACGTTCGTAGTCGGATCGTCAAAGTCGACTTCCACCAAAGCGAAATCCTCCATCTCATCGAAAGACGGGACACCTTTGCCTCTATCACTTAGTTAACTCATGCATTTTTAAAATCAATTCAACACGTTGTTTAGCATCAAAATTAACCTTCTCCGAAGATGGAAGAGGCAACAAATCAATAGGTGCACGAGGTAGGAAACCATACACAACTTCAAAAGGGCACATCTTAGTAGTAGAATGCAATGAACGATTATAAGCAAATTCAATATGAGGCAAGCATTCCTCCCACATTTTCTTATTATTCTTCAAAACAGCCCTAAGCATAGTAGACAACGTTCTATTGACTACTTCAGTTTGTCCATCAGTTTGGGGGTGACAAGTAGTACTAAAAAGCAGTTTAGTCCCCAACTTAGCCCATAAACATCTCCAAAAGTGGCTAAGAAATTTAGTATCACGATCTGAAACAATAGTATTTGGCACACCATGCAAGCGAATAATTTCACGAAAGAACAAATCAGCAACATTAACAGCATCATCGCTTTTATGACATGGTATAAAGTGTGCCATTTTCGAGAATCTATCCACGACAACAAATATGCTATCCCTCCCCTTCTTTGTTCGAGGTAAACCTAAAACAAAGTCCATAGATATATCCTCCCAAGGAACACTAGGTACAGGCAATGGCATATATAAACCATGAGGATTGAGTCGTGACTTAGCTTTTTGACATGTAGTGCAGCGAGCAATAAAACGCTCAACATCCCGTCTCATCTTTGGCCAAAAGAAATGTGTAGAAAGTACGTCCTCCGTCTTCTTCACGCCAAAGTGTCCCATTAATCCTCCTCCATGCGCCTCCTGCAACAACAAAAGACGAACGAAGCTAGCTGGAATGCATAGCTTGTTAGCACGAAACACAAATCCATCGTTAACAACAAACTTGTTCCACATTCTTCCTTCTTTACAATTCTGCATTACATCTTTAAAATCAGCATCATGCACATATTGATCTTTGATGGTCTCCAAACCAAATATTTTGAAGTCAAGTTGTGAAAGCATAGTATAGCGACGAGACAATGCATCAGCAATAACATTTTCTTTTCCCTTCTTGTGTTTAATGACATAAGGGAAAGTCTCAATGAATTCAACCCATTTAGCATGTCTACGATTCAGTTTAGCTTGACTTTTAATATGTTTCAAAGATTCATGATCAGAATGTATAACAAATTGTTTGGGCCATAAATAATGTTGCCATGTTTCTAAAGTCCGAACAAGAGCATATAATTCTTTATCATAAGTAGAATAATTCAGACTAGGCCCACTCAATTTTTCAGAAAAGTATGCAACAGGTTTGCCATCTTGTAATAACACACCTCCTAATCCAATTCCACTAGCATCACATTCAAGCTCAAAAGTCTTATTAAAATCAGGAAGTTGAAGTAAAGGAGCATGTGTCAACTTATCTTTCAATACCGTGAAGGCTTCTTCCTGTGCGGTACCCCAAACAAAAGGCACATCCTTCTTTGTAAGCTCGTTGAGAGGTGCAGCAATGGTGCTGAAATCTCTCACAAAACGCCTATAGAATCCAGCGAGGCCAAGAAAACTCCTCACTTGTGTGACCGTTTTGGGCTGCGGCCAACTCTCAATAGCTTCAATCTTGGCTTTGTCAACTTCAATTCCCTGTAGAGTAACAACATAGCCAAGAAAAGATACTCGGTCGGTGGAAAAGGTGCACTTCCCAAGGTTACCAAACAAACGTGCATCACGTAGAGCAATAAAAACAGCACGTAAATGTTCCAAATGTTCTTCCAAAGATCTGCTATAAATCAGTATATCATCAAAATAGACTACCACAAATCTTCCAATGAAAGCACGTAAAACTTCGTTCATTAGTCTCATGAAAGTACTAGGCGCATTAGTTAACCCAAAAGGCATGACTAACCACTCATATAATCCAAACTTAGTTTTAAATGCTGTTTTCCATTCATCTCCCAATTTCATACGAATTTGATGGTATCCACTACGCAAATCAACTTTGGAGAATATTGTAGAGCCACTCAATTCATCAAGCATATCATCTAGCCTAGGAATAGGATGACGATAACGAATAGTAATATTATTAATGCCTCTACAATCAACACACATACGTGATGTACCATCCTTTTTCGGCACTAGAATAATAGGAACAGCACAAGGACTAAGGGATTCGCGTATATAACCTTTGTCGAGAAGCTCTTGTACTTGACGCATAATCTCCTTCGTCTCCTCTGGATTGGTACGGTATGGTGCACGGTTTGGCAGTGAAGCACCGGGAATTAAGTCAATCTGATGCTCAATCCCTCGAATAGCCGGTAATCCCGGTGGCACATCTTGTGGAAAGACGTCAGCGAACTCCTGCAAAATGTTAGTGACAGCAGGAGGCAAAGAGGAAGGCACGTCCTCGAATGAAAATAATGCCTCTTTGCACACAAAAGCATAGCAAACAGATTTGCTGAAATCTAGCTCATCAATATCAGATTTGGTGGCAAATAAACATGCACTTTTCAATTTAATTTCAGAAGCAACACTAGATGGTTTATTATTAGGCTTCATTTGTTGCTCAAATTCTTTTGCCACAATCTGATTTTCACTCTTATTCGTCTCCTGTTTTGCTTTATTAGCTCTATTAATATCATCTTTCAAAATGGAATCAGGAGTCATAGGAAGCAAAGTAATATTTTTATCCTTATGAACAAGAGTATAGTGATTGTTTCTACCATGGTGTACAGAATTTTTATCAAATTGCCATGGTCTACCAAGTAATAAGGAACATGCTTGCATAGGTACCACATCACAATTGATAGAGGCAAAGGTGTCCCGTCTTTCGATGAGATGATGGATATCGCTTTGGTGGAAGTCGACTTTGACGATCCGACTACGAACGTGCGAGGACGTCGCGCCTTAGCAATCGCTAAACCAACTCCGAGAGGTTATTGACCACGCCGGAGCACGGTCAACCTGACCACGAGGGTCTGTTTCCTGCGAGCAAACGAAGAACAAGCAAGAAACTAAGATTGCAATCTGGATATTGCGAATATAAGATGAAAGCTTTATTGATCAAGGTGGGGTTCTGTGACGCCTTTGTCTGGTCGTTGAACACAAACGAAGTACGCGAAGTTGCAGCTATGGCGAACTTTTAATCTAAACAAAACCCAAAGTCTAAACGATGCCCTAAGGGCTGTATATATGGAGGAAGAGGGGGGAATTTCGTGGCCCTTGGTTGAGGAGTCCGAAATCAACCCTATCTCTTGTTTCCCCACACATACGGACTCTAAAAATAGCCTATACTTATGTATTTCGAAATTACATGGGCCTGGCCCAATAATAAGGTGACGCAGCACCTAAAATAGCCTCGGGACGAAATTTATGAAGTGGCATCTTGTATATTTCGTCCAAGGCTTCATGCACCCATTATGGTGGCTTCAAAGTCCTGAAATCATCACTTGTAACTCCGTTCTTGTTTCCCTTGCGCATGCCATCATCTCCATGCTTGTTCTTGCTCCAATGTTCATCCTTCTCCAAGCTAGGCCCTTCATTTGTAAGCAAAACAAATGTATCCAATTTAGGCAGCATCATATTCTCATGAACATTAGAATCATTACCAAGAAACGAAAGTACCTGGTAATTTAGTTGGCGTGCACGAGCTCTAGTAATTGGTCCAGTATGTATAGCAGCAGGGGCTGTCGGTGTAACAATTGTATTGATGTCCTCATCACTTGCTTATGTTGCATCACCAATGACTCATACTTGCTCATTTCATGCGGTTGATTACAACCATCTATATGCTTTGCACATGATTCATATTGTTTCTTGTCATATATCTCCATGTGTTGCCTCTCTCATGCTAGATGATTTGCCATGTATTGAGTGCAATAATGATTCTCTTCTTGCTCATGAGATTGTCCCCATAGCATTCTCGCATATATTTGGAGATTTTGACATATTACTTGTAAAGCATGCTTGTCTTACTTCTTTGCACCATATACCTAGTGCCATGAATATTGCCATTGTTGAATCATACTATTCATGCACTTGTGCTTCTAATGGTTTTATGCAAAAGATGAGAACCATCACAATGGATGATGTGGTTGTCTACCATGTGCATACTTTCTTTGTTTTGTTTTGTGCATGTGTAGGATACTTGGACTTTGTGTCGACTTCCACTTCACGTGAGTTGACGATTCGAGCTCTTGAGAGCGAGCCTCATACATTGTACCACGACTCGCTTCTACACCGTATTTGCTTCCACTTCGGCATTGTGAAGAATGCACAAGGACACACTTTCAAGGTGACATCCTTCTTGAGCTTGGATATTGTGGATCATACTTCATGTGTTGCTTGCATCATTTGCACGCATGTTCGAGATATTGCTTTCACCCATGATTGCCACATTTCCATGCTTCATGATATATATACCTTCTGTGTTGCATCCAATTCTTGGACTACTTGCTACTATCATATGGTTGGTTGCACCAATATCATTTCTTCACATATGCCATGTCCCTTTACTTGTCACATGATTCATTTGACTGCCTCACACATGATGAACAATTGCTCTTTCTATTGTGTTGAGTGCCACACTATATTCACTACACCCTATGCACATTATGTTTGGATTGTCTTGCACTTGACCCATGTGTTTAGACACTTCATTTTATTCCGTGTTGTGAATACTTCCTATGCCTACCATAGACCTTTGATTGAGCAATTTGTGAATGCTTGCTATGACCTTGAGGTAGATGCTTATGCTCTTGTCACACATATTTGCATCTCTACCACACATTTGCATACTTGTCCACATGATATTTCGGCTTGTGCTCGATTGATATGCTTACATGCCATGTCACAATCCTTTGTCACACCCGGTGCTATGCTTGATGACGACACTTGTTTGGTGAATCACCTCTTGAATGCTTGGTTTTGCACTAACGCTAACCACATTTGTTTTCCCAAGTATTTGTTGTTCTTGCTTCTTTTGAAGGAATCACTAGACGGTGCGATACTGGAGAGTGCCCATTTCGAGTTTCAAGATGATGAGTGCTTGGTGACCGACCACTTCGACACGGCACCGCCATCTCTTTCCCAGGGTGATTTGGTTTTCGATCCGAGGTCGGATCTTTTCCAAGGGGGAGGGGATGATGCGGAGCATCCTACGGTCATCACCATGTCAAGAGTTCATTTGGCAAGTGACACGTGCGACCTCTACTTCACATACACAAACGTGAATCTTCTCCTTTACACGTGCTCACATGATCCCTTCGAGGATGGTGTACTACTTGACACTTCTCCTGATGAGGACATGACTACCTTGGATATGACCAAAAATATTGCATATATGCATATTTGTCAGGTGATTTCTAGTGCAAACTATTCAATAATCTATTTATGTTATCCAGAACAAAAATACTTCACACACTTTTGTGTTTTCTCTAATTGCAGGTGTATGGGACATTTGTACAATCCACATATGAAGATAAGGAAGAAAGAGATGTTTATTTGCTGTCCAAAAAGTTCTCTCACGTCACTTTTGGCCCAAGAGAAGATAGAGCCCAAGTCTCTCACGTTCTGGATTCAGATTCGGACTGCACAGACATACCTGACTCAAAACGCACACAAGTTTTTCATACGGACTCCAAATTGGGTGATTCTTTTTTTGTTGGAAACTAGATTTCGTGCACTTTCCAACCCAATTGGAATCACCTTCAAATTCGTCCGGAGCGTTGAGTTGTGGACGAAACAATCTGATGCTGCAGCAGAATCCGAGTCAAACCACAAGTCCAAAGGTGTTACATCACCTCCACTTGGGCCCATTGGCCTTGTACGACCTAGATTTAGTTTTAGGCTGCCTTGGGACGTCCTCCCACCTCCTTGGCCGCCACCCCTTGCTCCTATATAAGTAGATCCATCTAGTAGCTTTTCCTTGGGTTTTGTTTAGATTAAAAGTTCGCCATAGCTGCAACTTCGCGTACTTCGTTTGTGTTCAACGACCAGAAAAAGGCGTCACAGAACCCCACCTTGATCAATAAAGCTTTCATCTTATATTCGCAATATCCAGATTGCAATCTTAGTTTCTTGCTTGTTCTTCGTTTGCTCGCAGGAAACAGACCCTCGTGGTCAGGTTGATCGTGCTCCGGCGTGGTCAATAACCTCTCGGAGTTGGTTTAGCGATTGCTAAGGCGCGACGTCCTCGCACGTTCGTAGTCGGATCGTCAAAGTCGACTTCCACCAAAGCGAAATCCACCATCTCATCGAAAGACGGGACACCTTAGCCTCTATCAAGTGGTATCAGTTTTCAGGTTGCTCGGTGAGAATTTCCAGTTTTTCTTAGATTAGATTTATTTTCTTACCTATTGTCCAAGAAAAAGCCACAAAAAAAAGTTAGATCTGTTCATCTTTATCCAAGCCAGTCTGAGCCTTTGCAATTTTCTATTCATTGCTTGCATAGTTGAATTATCGGTTGCATCGTCGTGTCAGTTGCTGGTCTTAGTGTCTAGTTTCTTTAGAGTTTCGAGTTCTATTCACATTAGTCACGCCGCCGCTGCATCATTATCCGTTCCGCTGTCCACCATCCCATCTATTAATTTCCACCACGTGCTATGCACTGTTCATTGTCATAATCATAGTTGACGTCATTCACATCTTCGCCTGATCCAATCTGCATCTTATCTAGTTTGTCTTGGAAAGAGGGAGAAAAAAAAAGATAGAGAAAAAAAAGAGAAAAAAAGGAAAGAAAAAGAGAGAGAAGAAAAAAAAAGCGTGAGAAAAAAAAGTGATGAGGACATGACTACCTTGGATATGACCAAAAATATTGCATATATGCATATTTGTCAGGTGATTTCTAGTGCAAACTATTCAATAATCTATTTATGTTATCCAGAACAAAAATACTTCACACACTTTTGTGTTTCGTCTAATTGCAGGTGTATGGGACATTTGTACAATCCACATATGAAGATAAGGAAGAAAGAGATGTTTATTTGCTGTCCAAAAAGTTCTCTCACGTCACTTTTGGCCCAAGAGAAGATAGAGTCCAAGTCTCTCACGTTCTGGATTCAGATTCGGACTGCACAGACATACCTGACTCAAAACGCACACAAGTTTTTCATACGGACTCCGAATTGGGTGATTCTTTTTTTGTTGGAAACTAGATTTCGTGCACTTTCCAACCCAATTGGAATCTCCTTCAAATTCGTCCGGAGAAGAAAAAAATTGGATCTATCTAGAATCAATCTCGTACCTGAATTCGGGTTGGAATCTGTTTTGCGCACTGTTCAGTAAAACAGATGTATCTTCCTCATACGAAGTCCGTTTTGGCTCCGTGAGTACTCAAATTGAAGATAGCGACGAGCCGCATCTAAATAGTTGCAGAAGCAAGTTCAATATTTGACACCGCAAAATCGGCTTCTAAATAGGTCTTTTGCCCTCCGAAGTTCGTGAATACAGCTTGTTCTAATTTTTCAGGCCAGTTTTAGAATTCTTTGACTCCTCATATCAACTCGGAATTGAGTGATTCTTTTTGCATTGGAAAGCTTGAGTTAGTAGCATTCTTTGAAAGAATTTATCAGAAAATTGTCTCAAACTTTTCAAGAGGAAAGTTGGAGAGAGAGTTGTTGTATATACTGCTTGGCAGTTGTTTTTCATCATTATCTTCACTGCCGTTGTGATCTTCACTTATATCTTGCTGTCAAGAGCTACTTAGTATCCTTCATTGATGCTAGTTGTGCTACGCCGTGACCTCATTAGTGTTCTAGGCTCGCGTCTCTAGTCCGGTCTAGCCTAGGACCAGCACAGTACCGTCGTTGAGCGTTTATTCAACATTGCATCTTTGAATTGATTATTGCTAATCTTTTGCTACCATATATAGCCAACCCAGCTCCACATATTTCTACACCGTGTATACGTACGCTCCCCTGGCAATCGCTTTACTCAATATTCGGAGTTACTTGACACCGCTGGTTGCCGATCACCGCCTGCTGCATGGTAAGAATTTGTAAGACATTGATATTTGCTTTACTGTGAGCGTTTTACCACCACATCCTAGTAGTTATAGGAACAATATTTTTGGGCTTTGTTTCTTGTTCTACTAATCATGACAGGATCCAGAGTCAATTCATGGGCTTTGTCGATCGCGGGAGACGTGCCACCACCTTTGCAAATACCACAACCGTCACGAGAGGTGCACAAACATCCAAATGCACATGATCAGGTTAATGTATCTATACCACCATTTAATGGCCGTTTTAAACCTGCTTTATATATTGAATGGGAGTTCGACATAAAAAATATATTTGCTTCCCATAATTTCAATGAACATAAAAAGGTTAAGGTTGCGGTTGGTTCTTTCACTGGTTATGCTTTGGTTTGGTGGAGTGAATATTGTCGGTTACACCCTGATTATATACCTACTACTTGGGATGATTTGAAACTTGCCATGCGACATACTTTCGTCCCTGCTTATTATACTCGTGACATGATTAAGAAGTTGCAACACTTAAAACAAGGTAGTGAAACTGTAACAAAATATTATGATGATTTCCAAACTACCTTGTTGCATTCCTCTTTGGAAGAAAGTGAAGATGATTTTATGGATAGATTTTGGGGAGGATTAAACCGTGATATTCAAGAGATACTAATTCATGAAGAGTGTTATCCTATGGACCATTTGTTTCATCTTGCTTGCAAAGCTGAACAGGAAATAAAACGACGTGTTGGCCACGAGGAGAACAAGCGCACGGTGCACATTCCAAGAGTTGATATGATTGTTCCTTCAACTACTAGGCATACTATGACAACCACATCCGTTGTTGTCAGGACTACATCACCTCCACCATGTGACACATCGCCCCCGAGAGTGGCTACATCATCTGAGTTGATCATAAGAGGTAATGACAAAGGTACTGATCTTCCATCTCTACATGAGAATGATGAATGCCTTGTCAATTTGAATGCACCATCTGATGAGCTACCCACTACTTTGATCACACCACCTATTTTAGAGGACTAAGTTGATAATTTGACTTTGCCATGTGATCAAACAACTGAAATACCAACAATTTTGAGTGCACCCATTGAATTAACTATTGATGCAAAAGAACCAATGTTTAATCATTTTGATATGACCTCTAATCTTGGTGATGATTCTGTGTTGAATGACTTATTGCATGTTTGCTTATTTAAGCATGTTGTAGCATGTAAATTTGATGCAAGTAAGGTTTATTCACCAATGTTGGGATGGTTTAATGATGAACATTGTCAATCTTTTGAAATGAATAAGAGCTTCACTTATATGTGCAAACTGAGTTGCAATATTTTCATGCCTTCTACTTCTTGTGCTAATTTTTTGGCTTTAGATTTTATGAACTATGCAAGTTACTCATCTATTGATGTGTCATATATGCAAAAATCAAGGGAAGTAAAAATGGATGACATATACATATACAACATGTACACCTTGTCTTTTTTGTTAGCCACATTTCAGATTAAGCAACGCCGAGGACGGCTTTATTTTCAAGAAGGGGAGGATGATGAGGACATGACTACCTTGGATATGACCAAAAATATTGCATATATGCATATTTGTCAGGTGATTTCTAGTGCAAACTATTCAATAATCTATTTATGTTATCCAGAACAAAAATACTTCACACACTTTTGTGTTTTGTCTAATTGCAGGTGTATGGGACATTTGTACAATCCACATATGAAGATAAGGAAGAAAGAGATGTTTATTTGATGTCCAAAAAGTTCTCTCACGTCACTTTTGGCCCAAGAGAAGATAGAGTCCAAGTCTCTCACGTTCTGGATTCAGATTCGGACTGCACAGACATACCTGACTCAAAACGCACACAAGTTTTTCACACGGACTCCGAATGCGGTGATTCTTTTTTTGTTGGAAACTAGATTTCGTGCACTTTCCAACCCAAATGGAATCACCTTCAAATTCGTCCGGAGCGTTGAGTTGTGGACGAAACAATCTGATGCTGCAGCAGAATCCGAGTCAAACTACAAGTCCAAAGGTGTTACATCACCTCCACTTGGGCCCATTGGCCTTGTACGACCTAGATTTAGTTTTAGGCTGCCTTGGGACGTCCTCCCACCTCCTTGGCCGCCACCCCTTGCTCCTATATAAGTAGATCCATCTAGTAGCTTTTCCTTGGGATTTGTTTAGTTAAAAGTTAGCCATTGCAACTTCGTGTACTTCGTTTGTGTCCAACGACCAGACCAAGACCGCTTACGAATCCCCACCTTTATCAATACTTCATATATACTCGCAATATTCAGATTGCTTTTATCATATTCTTGCTTGTTCTTCGATTGCTTGCAGGAATAGACCTTCGTGGTCAGGTTGATTGTGCTCCGGCGTGATCAATAACCTCTCGGAGTTGGTTTAGCGATTGCTAAGGCGCAACGTCGTGCACGTTTGTAGTCGGATCGTCAAAGTTGTCTCCACCAAATCGATAGTTATCATCTCATCGAAAGATTGGGACACCCTCGCCTCTATCAAGTGGTATCAGTTTTCAGGTTGCTCGGTGAGAATTTCCAGTTTTCCTAGATTAGATTTATTTTCTTACCTATTGTCCAAGAAAAATCCACAAAAAAAGAGTTAGATCTATTCATCCTTTGTCCAAGCCAGTCTGAGCCTTTGCAATTTTCTTTTCATTGTTTGCATAGTTGAATTATCGGTTGCATCGTCGTGTCGAGTTGCTGGTCTTAGTGTTTAGGTCGTTTAGAGTTTCGAGTTCTGTTCACATTAGTCACGTCGCCGCTGCATCGTTATCCCTTCCGCTGTCCACCACCCATCCATCAATTTCCTCCACGTGCTACCCACCGTTCATTGTCATAATCATAGTTGAGATCGTTCCCATCTTCGCTTGATCCAATCTACATCTTATCTAGTTTGTTTTGGAAAGAAGGAGAGAGAAAAAAAAAGATAGAGAAAAAAAACGAGAGAAAAAAAAGTAAAAAAAAAGTCAGAGAAAAAAAAGAAAGGAAAAGAAAAATAAGTGTGAGAAAAAAAAGAGAGGAGAAAAAAAAACAAAATTCGGATCTATCTAGACTCAATCTCGTAGTTCGGATTGGAATGAAAGCTAGTGACGAGCCGCATCTAAATAGTTGCAGAAGCTAGTTCAGTATTTGGCACCTCAACATCAGCTTCTAAATAGGTCTACTGCTATTGTGATCTTCACTTATATCTTGCTGTCTAGAGCTACTTCATATCCTTTATTGATGCTAGTTGTGCTACGACGTGACCTCATTAGTGTTCTAGGCTCGCGTCTCTAGTTTGGTCTAGCCTAGGACCAGCACAGTACCGTCGTTGAGCGTTTATTCAACATTGCATCTTTGAATTGATTATTGCTAATCTTTTGCTACCATATATAGCCAACCCAGCTCCACATATTTCTACACCGTGTATACGTACGCTCCCCTGGCAATCGCTTTACTCAATATTCGGAGTTACTTGACACCGCTGGTTGCCGATCACCGCCTGCTGCATGGTAAGAACTTGTAAGACATTGATATTTGCTTTACTGTGAGCGTTTTACCACCACATCCTAGTAGTTATAGGAACATTATTTTTGGGTTTTGTTTCTTGTTCTACTAATCATGACAGGATCCAGAGTCAATTCATGGGCTTTGTCGATCGCGGGAGACGTGCCACCACCTTTGCAAATACCACAACCGTCACGAGAGGTGCACAAACATCCAAATGCACATGATCAGGTTAATGTATCTATACCACCATTTAATGGCTGTTTTAAACCTGCTTTATATATTGAATGGGAGTTCGACATAAAAAATATATTTGCTTCCCATAATTTCGATGAATATAAAAAGGTTAAGGTTGCGGTTGGTTCTTTCACTGGTTATGCTTTGGTTTGGTGGAGTGAATATTGTCGGTTACACCCTGATTATATACCTACTACTTGGGATGATTTGAAACTTGCCATGCGACATACTTTCGTCCCTGCTTATTATACTCGTGACATGATTAAGAAGTTGCAACACTTAAAACAAGGTAGTGAAACTGTAACAAAATATTATGATGATTTACAAACTACCTTGTTGCATTCCTCTTTAGAAGAAAGTGAAGATGATTTTATGGATAGATTTTGGGGAGGATTAAACCGTGATATTCAAGAGATACTAATTCATGAAGAGTGTTATCCTATGGACCATTTGTTTCATCTTGCTTGCAAAGCTGAACAGGAAATAAAACGACGTGTTGGCCACGAGGAGAACAAGCGCACGGTGCACATTCCAAGAGTTGATATGATTGTTCCTTCAACTACTAGGCATACTATGACAACCACATCCGTTGTTGTCAGGACTACATCACCTCCACCATGTGACACATCGCCCCCGAGAGTGGCTACATCATCTGAGTTGATCATAATAGGTAATGACAAAGGTACTGATCTTCCATCTCTACATGAGAATGATGAATGCCTTGTCAATTTGAATGCACCATCTGATGAGCTACCCACTACTTTGATAACACCACCTATTTTAGAGGACTAGGTTGATAATTTGACTTTGCCATGTGATCAAACAACTGAAATACCAACAATTTTGAGTGCACCCATTGAATTAACTATTGATGCAAAAGAACCAATGTTTAATCATTTTGATATGACCTCTAATCTTGGTGATGATTCTGTGTTGAATGACTTATTGCATGTTTGCTTATTTAAGCATGTTGTAGCATGTAAATTTGATGCAAGTAAGGTTTATTCACCAATGTTGGGATGGTTTAATGATGAATATTGTCAATCTTTTGAAATGAATAAGAGCTTCACTTATATGTGCAAACTGAGTTGCAATATTTTCATGCCTTCTACTTCTTGTGCTAATTTTTTGGCTTTAGATTTTATGAACTATGCAAGTTACTCATCTATTCATGTGTCATATATGCAAAAATCAAGGGAAGTAAAAATGGATGACATATACATATACAACATGTACACCTTGTCTCTTTTGTTAGCCACATTTCAGATTAAGCAACGCCGAGGACGGCTTTATTTTCAAGAAGGGGAGGATGATGAGGACATGACTACCTTCGATATGACCAAAAATATTGCATATATGCATATTTTGTCAGGTGATTTCTAGTGCAAACTATTCAATAATCTATTTATGTTATCCAGAACAAAAATACTTCACACACTTTTGTGTTTTGTCTAATTGCAGGTGTATGGGACATTTGTACAATCCACATATGAAGATAAGGAAGAAAGAGATGTTTATTTGCTGTCCAAAAAGTTCTCTCACGTCACTTTTGGCCCAAGAGAAGATAGAGTCCAAGTCTCTCACGTTCTGGATTCAGATTCGGACTGCACAGACATACCTGACTCAAAACGCACACAAGTTTTTCATACGGACTCCGAATTGGGTGATTCTTTTTTTGTTGCAAACTAGATTTCGTGCACTTTCCAACCCAATTGAAATCACCTTCAAATTCGTCCGGAGCGTTGAGTTGTGGACGAAACAATCTGATGCTGCAGCAGAATCCGAGTCAAACTACAAGTCCAAAGGTGTTACATCACCTCCACTTGGGCCCATTGGCCTTGTACGACCTAGATTTAGTTTTAGGCTGCCTTGGGACGTCCTCCCACCTCCTTGGCCGCCACCCCTTGCTCCTATATAAGTAGATCCATCTAGTAGCTTTTCCTTGGGTTTTGTTTAGATTAAAAGTTCGCCATAGCTGCAACTTCGCGTACTTCGTTTGTATTCAACGACCAGACAAAGGCGTCACAGAACCCCACCTTGATCAATAAAGCTTTCATCTTATATTCACAATATCCGGATTGCAATCTTAGTTTCTTGCTTGTTCTTCGTTTGCTCGCAGGAAACAGACCCTCGTGGTCAGGTTGATCGTGCTCCAGCGTGGTCAATAACCTCTCGGAGTTGGTTTAGCGATTGGTAAGGCGCGACGTCCTCGCACGTTCGTAGTCGGATCGTCAAAGTCGACTTCCACCAAAGCGAAATCCACCATCTCATCGAAAGACAGGACACCTTAGCCTCTATCATCTCCCGTGTGCATGCATAGGTATTGTTGGAGCTTCACGGATGTTGAGGAGGAGTGCAAGCGCCAAGGAACAACTACACCATCCGCGAGGGAGGCATGGAAGCGAAGACGGAAGAAGAAGGAGCTGCGGAGTCTACAGCGACCGGACGACCGGAAGCCACCGGACGTCCGACACACCTACAGCGCTCGGACGACCGGACTACACCGGATGTCCGACACCTAGAGCTCCAGCCAGCCCAAGAGACCTGCCGACGAAAGCTACAGCGGCCGGACGACCGACGAACACCGGACGTCCGACAAGTCCCAGCACACGGACGACCGACACCGACCGGACGACTGGTGCTATGCCGACAGAGAAGAATTTACGGAAGTCCAAAGTCTTCCGGACGTCCGGACCGTCCCGAGCTTCCGGACGTCCGACCCCCACCGGACGTCCGACGCCTGTGTGCGCAGCCGCGGGCCTTTGGCCTTGTATCCCTCTCCCACTTACCCCTTCGTGGCTTAGACTATAAATAGACCACCTCCACCTCCTTTCTAGGGTTAGCAAATATGATAGCTCATTCTTAGGTCAGCTTTGCTCCTACCTCTACTATTGAGAGAGAGAGAGAGAGAGACTACCACTCCCATTGATGAGGACATCAATACCATTGTTACACCCACAGCCCCTACTGCTACATATACGGGACCAATTACTAGAGCTCGCGCACGCCAATTAAATTATCAGGTACTTTCGTTTCTTGGTAATGATTCTAATGTTCATGAGAATATGATGCTGCCTAAATTGGATACATTTGTTTTGCTTACAAATGAAGGGCCTAGCTTGGAGAAGGATGAACATTGGAGCAAGAACAAGCATGGAGATGATGCCATGCACAAGGGGAACAAGAACGGAGTTACAAGTGATGATTTCAGGACTTTGAAGCCACCATAATGGGTGCATGAAGCCATGGACGAAATATACAAGATGCCACTTCATAAATTTCGTCCAGAGGCTATTATAGGTGCTGCGTCACCTTTTTATTGGGTCAGGCCCATGTGATTTCGAAATACATAAGTATAGGCTATTTTTAGAGTCCGTATGTGTGGGGAAACAAGAGATAGGGTTGATTTCGGACCCCTCCACCAAGGGCCACGAAATTCCCCCTCTCTTCCTCCATATATACAGCCCTTAGGGCACCGTTTAGACTTTGGGTTTTGTTTAGATTAAAAATTCGTCATAGCTGCAACTTCGCGTACTTCGTTTGTGTTCTACTTCGCGTACTACGAACGTGCGAGGACGTCGCGCCTTAGCAATCGCTAAACCAACTCCGAGAGGTTATTGACCACGCCGGAGCACGATCAACCTGACCACGAGGGTCTGTTTCCTGCGAGCAAACGAAGAACAAGCAAGAAACTAAGATTGCAATCTGGATATTGCAAATATAAGATGAGTCCAAGTCTCTCACGTTCTGGATTCAGATTCGGACTGCACAGACATACCTGACTCAAAACGCACACAGGTTTTTCATACGGATTCCGAATTGGGTTATTCTTTTTTTGTTGGAAACTAGATTTCGTGCACTTTCCAACCCAATTGGAATCACCTTCAAATTCGTCCGGAGCGTTGAGTTGTGGACGAAACAATCTGATGCTGCAGCAGAATCCGAGTCAAACTACAAGTCCAAAGGTGTTACATCACCTCCACTTGGGCCCATTGGCCTTGTACGACCTAGATTTAGTTTTAGGCTGCCTTGGGACGTCCTCCCACCTCCTTGGCCGCCACCCCTTGCTCCTATATAAGTAGATCCATCTAGTAGCTTTTCCTTGGGTTTTGTTTAGATTAAAAGTTCACCATAGCTGCAACTTCGCGTACTTCGTTTGTGTTCAACGACCAGACAAAGGCGTCACAGAACCCCACCTTGATCAATAAAGCTTTCATCTTATATTCGCAATATCCAGATTGCAATCTTAGTTTCTTGCTTGTTCTTCGTTTGCTCGCAGGAAACAGACCCTCGTGGTCAGGTTGATCGTGCTCCAGCGTGGTCAATAACCTCTCGGAGTTGGTTTAGCGATTGCTAAGGCGCGACGTCCTCGCACGTTCGTAGTCGGATCGTCAAAGTCGACTTCCACCAAAGCGAAATCCATCATCTCATCGAAAGACGGGACACCTTAGCCTCTATCATCTCCCGTGTGCATGCATAGGTATTGTTGGAGCTTCACGGATGTTGAGGAGGAGTGCAAGCGCCAAGGAACAACTACACCATCCGCGAGGGAGGCATGGAAGCGAAGACGGAAGAAGAAGGAGCTGCGGAGTCTACAGCGACCGGACGACCGGAAGCCACCGGACGTCCGACACACCTACAGCGCTCGGACGACCGGACTACACCGGATGTCCGACACCTAGAGCTCCAGCCAGCCCAAGAGACCTGCCGACGAAAGCTACATCGGCCGGACGACCGACGAACGCCGGACGTCCGACAAGTCCCAGCACACGGACGACCGACACCAACCGGACGACTGGTGCTATGCCGACAGAGAAGAATTTACGGAAGTCCAAAGTCTTCCGGACGTCCGGACCATCCCGAGCTTCCGGACGTCCGACCCCCACCGGACGTCCGACGCCTGTGTGCGCAGCCGCGGGCCTTTGGCCTTGTATCCCTCTCCCACTTACCCCTTCGTGGCTTAGACTATAAATAGACCACCTCCACCTCCTTTCTAGGGTTAGCAAATATGATAGCTCATTCTTAGGTGAGCTTTGCTCCTACCTCTACTATTGAGAGAGGGAGAGAGAGACTACCACTCCCATTGATGAGGACATCAATACCATTGTTACACCCACAGCCCCTACTGCTACATATACGGGACCAATTACTAGAGCTCGCGCACGCCAATTAAATTACCAGGTACTTCCGTTTCTTGGTAATGATTCTAATGTTCATGAGAATATGATGCTGCCTAAATTGGATACATTTGTTTTGCTTACAAATGAAGGGCCTAGCTTGGAGAAGGATGAACATTGGAGCAAGAACAAGCATGGAGATGATGGCATGCGCAAGGGAAACAAGAACGGAGTTACAAGTGATGATTTCAGGACTTTGAAGCTACCATAATGGGTGCATGAAGCCTTGGACGAAATATACAAGATGCCACTTCATAAATTTCGTCCCGAGGCTATTATAGGTGCTGCGTCACCTTTTTATTGGGCCAGGCCCATGTAATTTCGAAATACATAAGTATAGGCTATTTTTAGAGTCCGTATGTGTGGGGAAACAAGAGATAGGGTTGATTTCGGACCCCTCCACCAAGGGCCACGAAATTCCCCCCCTCTTCCTCCATATATACAGCCCTTAGGGCATCGTTTAGACTTTGGGTTTTGTTTAGATTAAAAGTTCGTCATAGCTGCAACTTCGCGTACTTCGTTTGTGTTCAACGACCAGACAAAGGCGTCATAGAACCCCACCTTGATCAATAAAGCTTTCATCTTATATTCGCAATATCCAGATTGCAATCTTAGTTTCTTGCTTGTTGTTCATTTGCTCGCAGGAAACAGACCCTCGTGGTCAGGTTGATCGTGCTCCGGCGTGGTCAATAACCTCTCGGAGTTGGTTTAGCGATTGCTAAGGCGCGACGTCCTCGCACGTTCGTAGTCGGATCGTCAAAGTCGACTGCCACCAAAGCGATATCCATCATCTCATCGAAAGACGGGACACCTTTGCCTCTATCATTGGATATGACCAAAAATAGTGCATACATACATATTTGTCAGGTGATTTCCAGTGCAAACTATTCAATAATCTATTTATGTTATCCAGAACAAAAATACTTCACACACTTTTGTGTTTTGTCTAATTGCAGGTGTATGGGACATTTGTACAATCCACATATGAAGATATGATAGAGGCGAGGGTGTCCCGATCTTTCGATGAGATGATAACTATCGATTTGGTGGAGACGACTTTGATGATCCGACTACAAACGTGCACGACGTTGTGCCTTAGCAATTGCTAAACCAATCTCCTGAGGTTACTGACGATGCCGGAAGCACGGTCAGCCTGACCACGAAGGTCTATTCCTGCAAGCAATCGAAGAACGAGCAAGAATATGATAAAGCAATCTGAATATTGCAAATATATATGAGGTATTGATAATGGTGGGGATCCGTAAGCGGTCTTGGTCTGGTCGTTGGACACAAACGAAGTACACGAAGTTGCGTTGGCTAACTTTTAACTAAACAAATCCCAAGGAAAAAGCTACTAGATGGATCTACTTATATAGGAGCAAGGGGTGGCGGCCAAGGAGGTGGGAGGACGTCCCAAGGCAGCCTAAAACTAACCCTAGGTCGTACAAGGCTCATGGGCCCAAGTGGAGGTGATGTAACACCTTTGGACTTGTAGTTTGACTCGGATTCTGCTGCAGCATCAGATTGTTTCGTCCACAACTCAACGCTCTGGACGAATTTGAAGGTGATTCCACATAGGTTGGAAAGTGCACGAAATCTAGTTTCCAACAAAAAAAGAATCACCCAATTCGGAGTCCGTATGAAAAACTTGTGTGCGTTTTGAGTCAGGTATGTCTGTGCAGTCCGAATCTGAATCCAGAACGTGAGAGACTTGGACTCTATCTTCTCTTGGGCCAAAAGTGACGTGAAAGAACTTTTTGGACAGCAAATAAACATCTCTTTCTTCCTTATCTTCATATGTGGATTGTACAAATGTCTCATACACCTGCAATTAGAGAAAACACAAAAGTGTGTGAAGTATTTTTGTTCTGGATAACATAAATAGATTATTGAATAGTTTGCACTAGAGATCACCTGACAAATATGCATATATGCAATATTTTTGGTCATATCCAAGGTAGTCATGTCCTCATCATCCTCCCCTTCTTGAAAATAAAGCCGTCCTCGGCGTTGCTTAATCTGAAATGTGGCTAACAAAAGAGACAAGGTGTACATGTTGTATATGTATATGTCATCCATTTTTACTTCCCTTGATTTTTGCATATATGACACATGAATAGATGAGTAACTTGCATAGTTCATAAAATCTAAAGCCAAAAAATTAGCACAAGAAGTAGAAGGCATGAAAATATTGCAACTCAGGTTGCACATATAAGTGAAGCTCTTATTCATTTCAAAAGATTGACAATGTTCATCATTAAACCATCCCAACATTGGTGAAGAAACCTTATTTGCATCAAATTTACATGCTACAACATGCTTAAATAAGCAAACATGCAATAAGTCATTCAACACAGAATCATCACCAAGATTAGAGGTCATATCAAAATGATTAAACATTGGTTCTTTTGCATCAATAGTTAATTCAATGGGTGCACTCAAAATTGTTGGTATTTCAGTTGTTTGATCACATGGCAAAGTCAAATAATCAACGTAGTCCTCTAAAATAGGTGGTGTGATCAAAGTAGTGGGTAGCTCATCAGATGGTGCATTCAAATTGACAAGGCATTCATCATTCTCATGTAGAGATGGAAGATCGGTACCTTTGTCATTACCTCTTATGATCAACTCAGATGATGTAGCCACTCTCGGGGGCGATGTGTCACATGGTGGAGGTGATGTAGTCCTGACAACAACGGATGTGGTTGTCATAGTATGCCTAGTAGTTGAAGGAACAATCATATCAACTCTTGGAATGTGCACCGTGCGCTTGTTCTCCTCGTGGCCAACACGTCGTTTTATTTCCTGTTCAGCTTTGCAAGCAAGATGAAACAAATGGTCCATAGGATAACACTCTTCATGAATTAGTATCTCTTGAATATCACGGTTTAATCCTCCCCAAAATCTATCCATAAAATCATCTTCACTTTCTTCTAAAGAGGAATGCAACAAGGTAGTTTGTAAATCATCATAATATTTTGTTACAGTTTCACTACCTTGTTTTAAGTGTTGCAACTTCTTAATCATGTCATGAGTATAATAAGCAGGGATGAAAGTATGTCGCATGGCAAGTTTCAAATCATCCCAAGTAGTAGGTATATAATCAGGGTGTAACCGACAATATTCACTCCACCAAACCAAAGCATAACCAGTGAAAGAACCAACCGCAACCTTAACCTTTTTATGTTCATCGAAATTATGGGAAGCAAATATATTTTTTATGTCGAACTCCCATTCAATATATAAAGCAGGTTTAAAACGGCCATTAAATGGTGGTATAGATACATTAACCTAATCATGTGCATTTGGATGTTTGTGCACCTCTCGTGACGGTTGTGGTATTTGCAAAGGTGGTGGCACGTCTCCCGCGATCGACAAAGCCCATGAATTGACTCTAGATCCTGTCATGATTAGTAGAACAAGAAACAAAACCCAAAAATAATGTTCCTATAACTACTAGGATGTGGTGGTAAAACGCTCACAGTAAAGCAAATATCAATGTCTTACAAGTTCTTACCATGCAGCAGGCGGTGATCGGCAACCAGCGGTGTCAAGTAACTCCGAATATTGAGTAAAGCGATTACCAGGGGAGCGTACGTATACACGGTGTAGAAATATGTGGAGCTGGGTTGGCTATATATGGTAGCAAAAGATTAGCAATAATCAATTCAAAGATGCAATGTTGAATAAACGCTCAACGACGGTACTGTGCTGGTCCTAGGCTAGACCGGACTAGAGACGCGAGCCTAGAACACTAATGAGGTCACGTCGTAGCACAACTAGCATCAATGAAGGATACTAAGTAGCTCTTGACAGCAAGATATAAGTGAAGATCACAACGGCAGTAAAGATAATGAGGTGAAACAACAGCCAAGCAGGATATATCAACAACTTTGTCTCCAACTTTCCTCTGAAAAAGTTTGTGCCGATTTTTTTGTTTTTTTTCTTCTTTTTTTTTCCTCACACTTTTTTTTCTTTCTCTCCTTTTTTTCTCTCTGACTTTTTTTTCTCCTTTTTTTTCTCGTTTTTTTCTCTCTTTTTTTCTCCCTCTTTCCAAAACAAACTAGATAAGATGTAGATTGGATCAAGTGAAGATGTGAACAATCTCAACTATTATTATGACAATGAATGGTGGGTAGCACGTGGTGGAAATTGATGGATGGGTGGTGGACAGCGGAAGAGATAATGATGCAGCGGTGGCGTGACTAATGTGAACAGAACTCGAAACTCTAAACGAACTAGACACTAAGACCAGCAACTCGACACGACGATGCAACCGATAATTCAACTATGCAAGCAATGAAAAGAAAATTGCAAAGGCTCAGACTGGCTTGGACCAAGGATGAATAGATCTAACTCTTTTTTGTGGCTTTTTCTTGGACAATAGGTAAGAAAATAAATCTAATCTAGGAAAACTGGAAATTCTCACCGAGCAACCTGAAAACTGATACCACTTGATAGAGGCGAGGGTGTCCCGATCTTTCGATGAGATGATAACTATCGATTTGGTGGAGACGACTTTGATGATCCGACTACAAACGTGCACGACGTTGCGCCTTAGCAATTGCTAAACCAATCTCCTGAGGTTACTGACGATGCCGGAAGCATGGTCAGCCTGACCACGAAGGTCTATTCCTGCAAGCAATCGAAGAACGAGCAAGAATATGATAAAGCAATCTGAATATTGCAAATATATATGAGGTATTGATAATGGTGGGGATCCGTAAGCGGTCTTGGTCTGGTCGTTGGACACAAACGAAGTACACGAAGTTGCGTTGGCTAACTTTTAACTAAACAAATCCCAAGGAAAAAGCTACTAGATGGATCTACTTATATAGGAGCAAGGGGTGGTGGCCAAGGAGGTGGGAGGACGTCCCAAGGCAGCCTAAAACTAACCCTAGGTCGTACAAGGCTCATGGGCCCAAGTGGAGGTGATGTAACACCTTTGGACTTGTAGTTTGACTCGGATTCTGCTGCAGCATCAGATTGTTTCGTCCACAACTCAACGCTCCGGACGAATTTGAAGGTGATTCCACATGGGTTGGAAAGTGCACGAAATCTAGTTTCCAACAAAAAAAGAATCACCCAATTCGAAGTCCGTATGAAAAACTTGTGTGCGTTTTGAGTCAGGTATGTCTGTGCAGTCCGAATCTGAATCCAGAACGTGAGAGACTTGGACTCTATCTTCTCTTGGGCCAAAAGTGACGTGAAAGAACTTTTTGGACAGCAAATAAACATCTCTTTCTTCCTTATCTTCATATGTGGATTGTACAAATGTCCCATACACCTGCAATTAGAGAAAACACAAAAGTGTGTGAAGTATTTTTGTTCTGGATAACATAAATAGATTATTGAATAGTTTGCACTAGAGATCACCTGACAAATATGCATATATACAATATTTTTGGTCATATCCAAGGTAGTCATGTCCTCATCAAGATAAGGAACAAAGAGATGTTTATTTGTTGTTCAAAAAGTTCTCTCACATCACTTTTGGCCCAAGAGAAGATAGAGTCCAAGTCTCTCACGTTCTGGATTCAGATTCGGACTGCACAGACATACCTGACTCAAAACGTCAACAACTTTTTCATATGGACTCCGAATTGGGTGATTCTTTTTTTGTTGGAAACTAGATTTCGTGCAAATTCCAACACAATTGGATTCATCTTTAAATTCGTCCGGAGCATAGAGTTATGGACGAAACAATCTGACGCTGCAGTACAATCTGAGTCAAACTTCAAGTCCAAAGGTGTTACGTCACCTCCACTTGGGCCCATGAGCCTTGTACGACCTAGGGTTGGTTTTAGGCTGCCTTGGGATGTTCTCCCACCTCCTTGGCCGCCACCCCTTGCTCCTATATAAGTAGATCCATCTAGTAGCTTTTTGCTTGGTATTTGTTTAGTTAAAAGTTAGCCATTGCAACTTCGTGTACTTCGTTTGTGTCCAACGACCAGACCAAGACCGCTTACGGATCCCCACCTTTATTAGTACTTCATCCATATTCGCAATATTCAGATTGCTTTATCATATTCTTGCTTGTTCTTCGATTGCTTGCAGGAATAGACCTTCGTGGTCAGGTTGATTGTGCTTCCGGCATCGTCAATAACCTCAGGAGATTGGTTTAGCAATTGCTAAGGCGCAACGTAATGCACGTTTGTAGTCGGATCGTCAAAGTCATCTTCACCAAATCGATAGTTATCATCTCATCAAAAGATCGGGACTCCCCGCCTCTATCAACGCCGGAGCATGATCAACCTGACCACGAAGGTCTATTCCTGCAAGCAATCGAAGAACAAGCAAGAATATGATAAAGCAATCTGAATATTGCGAATATATATGAAGTACTGATAAAGGTGGGATCTTTCGATGAGATGATAACTATCGATTTGGTGAAGACAACTTTGACGATCCGACTACAAATGTGCACGACGTTGCGCCTTAGCAATCGCTCAACCAACTCCGAAAGGTTATTGACCACGCCGGAGCATGATCAACCTGACCACAAAGGTCTATTCCTGCAAGCAATCGAAGAACAAGCAAGAATATGATAAAGCAATCTGAATATTGCGAATATATATGTAGTACTGATAAAGGTGGGGATCCGTAAGCGGTCTTGGTCTGGTCTTTGGATACAAACGAAGTACACGAAGTTGCAATGGCTAACTTTTAACTAAACAAATCCTAAGTAAAAAGCTACTAGATGGATCTACTTATATAGGAGCAAGGGGTGGCGGCCAAAGAGGTGGGAGAACGTTCCAAGACAGCCTAAAACCAATCCTAGGTCGTACAAGGCTCATGGGCCCAAGTGGAGGTGATGCAACACCTTTGGACTTGTTGTTTGACTCGGATTCTATTGCAGCGTCTCATTGTTTCATTGATATCTCAATGCTCCGGACGAATTTGAAGGTGAATCCAATTTGGCCGGAAAGACCACGAAATCTACATTCTAACAAAAAGAGAATCACCCAATTCGGAGCCCGTTTGAAAACGTTGTTGGCGTTTTGAGTCAGGTATGTCTGTGCAATCCGAATCTGAGTCCAGAACGTGAGAGACTGGGACTCTATCTTCTCTTGGGCCAAAAGTGACGTGAGATAACTTTTTGAACAGAAAATAAACATCTCTTTCTTCCTTATCTTCATATGTGGATTGTACAAATGTCCCATACACCTGCAATTAGACAAAACACAAAAGTGTGTGAAATATTTTTGTTCTGGATAACATAAATAGATTATTGAATAGTTTGCACTAGAAATCACCTGATAAATATGCATGTATGCAATATTTTTGGTGATATCCAAGGTAGTCATGTCCTCATCATCCTCCCTTCTTGAAAATAAAGCCGTCCTCGACGTTGCTTAATCTGAAATGTGGCTAACAAAAGAGACAAGATGTACATGTTGTATATGTATATGTCATCCATTTTTACTTCCCTTGATTTTTGCATATATGACACATGAATAAATGAGTAACTTGCATAGTTCACAAAATCTAAAGCCAAAAAATTAGCACAAGAAGTAGAAGGCATGAAAATATTGCAACTCAGTTTGCACATATAAGTGAAGCTCTTATACATTTCAAAAGATTGACAATGTTCATCATTAAACCATCCCAACATTGGTGAATAAACCTTACTTGCATCAAATTTACATGCTACAACATGCTTAAATAAGCAAACATGCAATAAGTCATTCAACACAGAATCATCACCAAGATTTGAGGTCATATCAAAATGATTAAACATTGATTCTTTGATGAGGACATGACTACCTTGGATACGACCAAAAATATTGCATGGATGCATATTTGTCAGGTGATTTCTAATGCAAGCTATTCAATAATCTATTTATGTTATCCAGAACAAAAATACTTCACACACTTTTGTGTTTTGTCTAATTGCAGGTGTATGGGACATTTGTATAATCCACATATGAAGATAAGGGAAAAGGAGAAGTTTAGGTTGTGTTCAAAAAGTCCTCTCACATCACTTTTGGGCCAAGAGAAGATAGAGTCCAAGTCTCTCACGTTCTGGATTCAGATTCGGACTGCACAGACATACCTGACTCAAAACGCCAACAACTTATTCATACGGACTCCGAATTGGGTGATTCTTTTTTTGTTGGAAACTAGATTTCGTGCTCTTTCCAACCCAATTGGATTCACCTTCAAATTCGTCCGGAGCGTTGAGTTACGGATGAAACAATCTGACGTTACAGCAGAATCCGAGTCAAACTACAAGCCCAAAGGTGTTGCATCACCTCCACTTGGGCCCATGAGCCTTGTACGACCTAGGGTTAGTTTTAGGCTGCCTTGGGACGTCCTCCCACCTCCTTGGCCGCCAACCCTTGCTCCTATATAAGTAGATCCATCTAGTAGCTTTTTCCTTGGGATTTGTTTAGTTAAAAGTTAGCCATTGCAACTTCGTGTACTTCGTTTGTGTCCAACGACCAGACCAAGACCGCTTACGGATCCCCACCATTATCAATACCTCATATATATTTGCAATATTCAGATTGCTTTATCATATTCTTGCTCGTTCTTCGATTGCTTGCAGGAATAGACCTTCGTGGTCAGGCTGACCGTGCTTCCGGCATCGTCAGTAACCTCAGGAGATTGGTTTAGCGATTGCTAAGGCGCAACATCGTGCACGTTTGTAGTCGGATCATCAAAGTCGTCTCCACCAAATCGATAGTTATCATCTCATCGTAAGATCGGGACCCTCGCCTCTATCAAGTGGTATCAGTTTTCAGGTTGCTCGGTGAGAATTTCCAGTTTTCCTAGATTAGATTTATTTTCTTACCTATTGTCCAAGAAAAATCCACAAAAAAGAGTTAGATCTATTCATCCTTTGTCCAAGCCAGTCTGAGCCTTTGCAATTTTCTTTTCATTACTTGCATAGTTGAATTATCGGTTGCATCATCGTGTCGAGTTGCTGGTCCTAGTGTCTAGGTCGTTTAGAGTTTCGAGTTCTGTTCACATTAGTCACGTCGCCGCTGCATCATTATCCCTTCCGCTGTCCACCACCCATCCATCAATTTCCTCCACGTGCTACCCACCGTTCATGATAGAGGCGGAGGTGTCCCGTCTTTCGATGAGATGGTGGATTTCGTTTTGGTGGAAGTCGACTTTGACGATCCGACTACGAACGTGCGAGGACGTCGCGCCTTAGCAATCGCTAAACCAACTCCGAGAGGTTATTGACCACGCCGGAGCACGATCAACCTGACCACGAGGGTCTGTTTCCTGCGAGCAAACGAAGAACAAGCAAGAAACTAAGATTGCAATCTGGATATTGCGAATATAAGATGAAAGCTTTATTGATCAAGGTGGGGTTCTGTGACGCCTTTGTCTGGTCGTTGAACACAAACGAAGTACGCGAAGTTGCAGCTATGGCGAACTTTTAATCTAAACAAAACCCAAAGTCTAAACGATGCCCTAAGGGCTGTATATATGGAGGAAGAGGGGGGGAATTTCGTGGCCCTTGGTGGAGGGGTCCGAAATCAACCCTATCTCTTGTTTCCCCACACATACGGACTCTAAAAATAGCCTATACTTATGTATTTCGAAATTACATGGGCCTGGCCCAATAATAAGGTGACGCAGCACCTAAAATAGCCTCGGGATGAAATTTATGAAGTGGCATCTTGTATATTTCGTCGAAGGCTTCATGCACCCATTATGGTGGCTTCAAAGTCCTGAAATCATCACTTGTAACTCCGTTCTTGTTCCCCTTGCGCATGCCATCATCTCCATGCTTGTTCTTGCTCCAATGTTCATCCTTCTCCAAGCTAGGCCCTTCATTTGTAAGCAAAACAAATGTATCCAATTTAGGCAGCATCATATTCTCATGAACATTAGAATCATTACCAAGAAACGAAAGTACCTGGTAATTTAGTTGGCGTGCACGAGCTCTAGTAATTGGTCCAGTATGTATAGCAGCAGGGGCTGTGGGTGTAACAATTGTATTGATGTCCTCATCATCCTCCCCTTCTTGAAATGAAGTCGTCCTCGACGGAAGTTCATCTTCCTCACCCAAATAAGGCTTCAAATCTGCAATATTAAAAGTGGGACTAACCCCAAAATCTGCAGGCAGCTCAAGTTTATATGCATTATCATTTATTTTGTCTAACACCTTAAAGGGACCATCAGCACGTGGCATTAGCTTTGATTTGCGCAAATCAGGGAATCTATCCTTACGCAAATGTAACCAAACAAGATCTCCAGGTGCAAACACAACATGTTTTCTACCCTTATCTCCAGCAAGTTTATATTTAGCATTCATACGCTCAATGTTTTCCTTAGTTAACTCATGCATTTTTAAAATTAATTCAGCACGTTGTTTAGCATCAAAATTAACCTTCTCCGAAGATGGAAGAGGCAACAAATCAATAGGTGCACGAGGTAGGAAACCATACACAACTTCAAAAGGGCACATCTTAGTAGTAGAATGCAATGAACGATTATAAGCAAATTCAATATGAGGCAAGCATTCCTCCCACATTTTCTTATTATTCTTCAAAACAGCCCTAAGCATAGTAGACAACGTTCTATTGACTACTTCAGTTTGTCCATCAGTTTGGGGGTGACAAGTAGTACTAAAAAGCAGTTTAGTCCCCAACTTAGCCCATAAACATCTCCAAAAGTGGCTAAGAAATTTAGTATCACGATCTGAAACAATAGTATTTGGCACACCATGCAAGCGAATAATTTCACGAAAGAACAAATCAGCAACATTAACACCATCATCGCTTTTATGACATGGTATAAAGTGTGCCATTTTCGAGAATCTATCCACGACAACAAATATGCTATCCCTCCCATTCTTTGTTCGAGGTAAACCTAAAACAAAGTCCATAGATATATCCTCCCAAGGAACACTAGGTACAGGCAAAGGCATATATAAACCATGAGGATTGAGTCGTGACTTAGCTTTTTGACATGTAGTGCATCGAGCAATAAAACGCTCAACATCCCGTCTCATCTTTGGCCAAAAGAAATGTGTAGCAAGTACGTCCTCCGTCTTCTTCACGCCAAAGTGTCCCATTAATCCTCCTCCATGCGCCTCCTGCAACAACAAAAGACGAACGGAGCTAGCTGGAATGCATAGCTTGTTAGCACGAAACACAAATCCATCGTTAACGACAAACTTGTTCCACATTCTTCCTTCTTTACAATTCTGCATTACATCTTTAAAATCAGCATCATGCACATATTGATCTTTGATGGTCTCCAAACCAAATATTTTGAAGTCAAGTTGTGAAAGCATATAGCGACGAGACAATGCATCAGCAATAACATTTTCTTTTCCCTTCTTGTGTTTAATGACATAAGGGAAAGTCTCAATGAATTCAACCCATTTAGCATGTCTACGATTCAGTTTAGCTTGACTTTTAATATGTTTCAAAGATTCATGATCAGAATGTATAACAAATTCTTTGGGCCATAAATAATGTTGCCATGTTTCTAAAGTCCGAACAAGAGCATATAATTCTTTATCATAAGTAGAATAATTCAGACTAGGCCCACTCAATTTTTCAGAAAAGTATGCAACAGGTTTGCCATCTTGTAATAACACACCTCCTAATCCAATTCCACTAGCATCACATTCAAGCTCAAAAGTCTTATTAAAATCAGGAAGTTGGAGTAAAGGAGCATGTGTCAACTTATCTTTCAATACCGTGAAGGCTTCTTCCTGTGCGGTACCCCAAACAAAAGGCACATCCTTCTTTGTAAGCTCGTTGAGAGGTGCAGCAATGATGCTGAAATCTCCCACAAAACGCCTATAGAATCCAGCGAGGCCAAGAAAACTCCTCACTTGTGTGACCGTTTTGGGCTGCGGCCAACTCTCAATAGCTTCAATCTTGGCTTTGTCAACTTCAATTCCCTGTGGAGTAACAACATAGCCAAGAAAAGATACTCGGTCGGTGCAAAAGGTGCACTTCCCAAGGTTACCAAACAAACGTGCATCACGTAGAGCAATAAAAACAGCACGTAAATGTTCCAAATGTTCTTCCAAAGATCTGCTATAAATCAGTATATCATCAAAATAGACTACCACAAATCGTCCAATGAAAGCACGTAAAACTTCGTTCATTAGTCTCATGAAAGTACTAGGCGCATTAGTTAACCCAAAAGGCATGACTAACCACTCATATAATCCAAACTTAGTTTTAAATGCTGTTTTCCATTCATCTCCCAATTTCATACGAATTTGATGGTAGCCACTACGCAAATCAACTTTGGAGAATATTGTAGAGCCACTCAATTCATCAAGCATATCATCTAGCCTAGGAATAGTATGACGATAACGAATAGTAATATTATTAATGCCTCTACAATCAACACACATACGTGATGTACCATCCTTTTTCGGCACTAGAATAATAGGAACAGCACAAGGACTAAGGGATTCGCGTATATAACCTTTGTCGAGAAGCTCTTGTACTTGACGCATAATCTCCTTCGTCTCCTCTGGATTGGTACGGTATGGTGCACGGTTTGGTAGTGAAGCACCGGGAATTAAGTCAATCTGATGCTCAATCCCTCGAATAGGCGGTAATCCCGGTGGCACGTCTTGTGGAAAAACGTCAGCGAACTCCTGCAAAATGTTAGTGACAGCAGGAGGCAAAGAGGAAGGCACGTCCTCAAATGAAAATAATGCCTCTTTGCACACAAAAGCATAGCAAACAGATTTGCTAAAATCTAGCTCATCAATATCAGATTTGGTGGCAAATAAACATGCACTTTTCAATTTAATTTCAGAAGCAACACTAGATGGTTGATTATTAGGCTTCATTTGTTGCTCAAATTCTTTTGCCACAATCTGATTTTCACTCTTATTCTTCTCCTGTTGTGCTTTATTAGCTCTATTAATATCATCTTTCAAAATGGAATCAGGAGTCATAGGAAGCAAAGTAATATTTTTATCCTTATGAACAAGAGTATAGTGATTGTTTCTACCATGGTGTACAGAATTTTTATCAAATTGCCATGGTCTACCAAGTAATAAGGAACATGCTTGCATAGGTACCACATCACAATCAACATAAGCAGCATATGTAGAGATACTAAAATGCACACGAACAGTACGTGTTACCTTAACCTTGCCGCTGTTGTTGAACCATTGGATGTAGTAAGGATGTGGATGTGGTCTTGTGGTGAGAGAAAGCTTCTCCACCATCTCCATGCTAGCCAAGTTGTTGCAGCTCCCTCCGTCTATTATGACGCGCACAGAACGTTCCTTCCCAACTCCCTTGGTATGGAACAAATTGTGCCTCTGATTTTGCTCAGCTTGTGTGACCTGCACACTCAAAACACGTTGAGCAACTAAACATTCATACCTGTCAGCGTCTTCAGGAGCCATGTATTGCGTCTCATGATCAGAATCATCTCCACGATGTTCTTCACGTGTAATAAGAGCCAATGTCTCCTCATCATAGTCACTAGCGGACTCATATCCACCATCCGCGGTAGCAATCATCACACGCGGAGATTTGCATTCCCTTGCATAATGACCTCCTCCCTTACAACGACGACAAATAATATCACTTGTGTGCCCTGTTGATGCCATGGAAGAAGAAGAACGATGTGCAGGACCCGCAGGTGCGCTCTTGGAAGATAATGGTGGTTGTGCCTGTTTTCTTGTATCACGGCTGGAGGTGGCACCGGATGGAGGTGCTGGTGCAGTTGAAGTAGAAGATGCACGTGGTGTCCATGATGAAGGTCGGCCTGCAGAAAAGTTAGTTCGCCCCAATGCTTGTCTATCCTGCACTTCACGTTCAGCTTTACAAGCAAGATGGAATAAACGAGTGATATTAGTATACTCCTTATAGTCTAGAATGGTCTGAATCTCTCTATTTAATCCACCCAGAAAACGTGCAAGCATAGCTTCATTCTCCTCAACAATACCACATCTAATCATGCCAGTTTGTAATTCCTGATAATATTCTTCTACAGAATTTTTCCCTTGTCTTAAACGCTGCAATTTTTGAAGCAATTCACGTTGATAATATGGTGGAACCCAACGCGTACGCATAGCAGTTTTCAAAGCAGCCCAAGTAGTTGGAATAGGATATAATCTACAATGTTCAGACCACCATACACATGCAAAACTAGTGAAAGCACAAACAGCAGCAGCAACTCGTCTCTCCTCAGGATATTGCAAACATGTAAATCGTTGTTCAGTTTCTAACTCCCAAGTAAGATATATATCAGGAACATATCTACCCTCGAATGGTGGAATATTCAATTTCAGTTTAGGAATATGGACATCATCTCGTACCTGAGGTGGTGGTGCAGGCCTACCATTATGAATATATACCTGAGGTCGACCTGCTGGTGGCGGTACAGGTGGCTGCACGTAGTGTTGATTTTGATCAACCTCATCCTCATAATCTCCCACATAATCATCCTCCTCCGCATCAGCAGCAGGAGCCACAGAAGTATCAACAGCAGCACCAACAATTTGGCCAAACGCAAGAGGAACACGGCTTGCTCGGCGGAGGTCTGCTTCGCGACGTGGAGGTAGTCGTTGTTGTTGTTGTTGGAGAGGTGCGTTAGGTGCAGCGGGTGGTGGTGGTGGAAGACGCGCGAGCAATTCATTAAACTTGTTATCGAGCTTTGTTTCGAACGTCTTCTCAAGGCCAGTGATCTTCTCCATGGCCTCTTCAAAATTGTTCAGCACATCTTGCACCTGTTCAGTCATCATTTGCTGAAACTTATCATGAAGCTCCTTGTTCGATAAATTCTCCCAGTCAATCTCGTCGGCTTGTGATCCTGGCATGGTTAGCAACAATAGAAACACACAAGAATATGATCCTACAGACTACGAACAAGTGGTGGTGGTGGGTGTCACAAATCCGTCAAGCAAATCTCAAATTCTTACCAGTTCTTACCCAGCAGCAGGCGGTGATCGGCAACCGTTGTAGTCAAAAACTCTCAAAGCTTGGATAGAGCGATTACCAGGGAGAATCAAACGCACGACGTAGATGTATGTGGAGCTGGGAAGGCTTATAATATGGTAGCAAAAAGGGTCAGCAATAATCAATTCAGAGATGCAAAGTTGAATAAACGCTCAACGACGGTACTGTGCTGGTCCTAGGCTAGACTGTGCTAGAGACGCGAGCCTAGAACACTAACAAAATCACGGCGCGGCACGTAAACAAGGGAAAAGCACACTCTGAAATTATTTTTTTTCGCTCTTTTTTTTTGCGCTCTTTTTTTTTGCGCTGCTTCTTTTTTTTTGCGAAAAATCACTATAATGGCGAGTATCTCAAAACTCTTCCTAGCTCAAACTGACAGGATGGGCACGAAATTTTTGGACCAAATTTTTTTTTTGACTGCCCGGACCCAAAAACTGGAAACGGGTCAAAAAAAACTTCCTATAATGGCACCTGTCTCAAAACACTCAGAAACACCTAAAAATAGGATAGCCAGAATTTTTTTCGAAAAATGCGTTTTCGAAAAATTTTGGGCCTAAACGGAGCGTGGCTACCCGACTCCGGCAAGGAAACACGAATCGGAATCTAGATGGATCTCGAAAACAAACCTAATAAGCAAGGAACTCGGATTGGTGGTGGATATATGGTGGTGGTATATGGCAGCGGTGGTGGTAGCGGTGGTAGTATATGGATATGGATCGGTGGTGGTATATGGACACGAATTGGTGGTGGTATATGGATACGAATTCGGAGCGGTGGTGGTAGATGGCAGGGGCGATGATGATGGTGCGGCGGCGGCGTGACAACTTATGACCAGAACTCGAAACTCTAAAAGACTAGACTCTAAGACCAGCAACTAGACACGACGATGCAACCGCAAATTCAACAAAGCAAAACCCTAAAAAGATTATGCAAAGGCTCAGATTGGTTCGGATATGATGAACTAACCCTAATTTTTTTTTGTGGCTTTTTCGTGGACTATAGGTATGAAGAACAGACTCGATCTAAACTACGAAAAACTGTAAAATCTCACCGAGCAACCTGGAAATCTGATACCACTTGATAGAGGGGGAGGTGTCCCGTCTTTCGATGAGATGGTGGATTTCGTTTTGGTGGAAGTCGACTTTGACGATCCGACTACGAACGTGCGAGGACGTCGCGCCTTAGCAATCGCTAAACCACCTCCGAGAGGTTATTGACCACGCCGGAGCACGATCAACCTGACCACGAGGGTCTGTTTCCTGCGAGCAAACGAAGAACAAGCAAGAAACTAAGATTGCAATCTGGATATTGCGAATATAAGATGAAAGCTTTATTGATCAAGGTGGGGTTCTGTGACGCCTTTGTCTGGTCGTTGAACACAAACGAAGTACGCGAAGTTGCAGCTATGGCGAACTTTTAATCTAAACAAAACCCAAAGTCTAAACGATGCCCTAAGGGCTGTATATATGGAGGAAGAGGGGGGGGGATTTCGTGGCCCTTGGTGGAGGGGTCCGAAATCAACCCTATCTCTTGTTTCCCCACACATACGGACTCTAAAAATAGCCTATACTTATGTATTTCGAAATTACATGGGCCTGGCCCAATAATAAGGTGACACAGCACCTAAAATAGCCTCGGGATGAAATTTATGAAGTGGCATCTTGTATATTTCGTCCAAGGCTTCATGCACCCATTATGGTGGCTTCAAAGTCCTGAAATCATCATTTGTAACTCCGTTCTTGTTCCCCTTGCGCATGCCATCATCTCCATGCTTGTTCTTGCTCCAATGTTCATCCTTCTCCAAGCTAGGCCCTTCATTTGTAAGCAAAACAAATGTATCCAATTTAGGCAGCATCATATTCTCATGAACATTAGAATCATTACCAAGAAACGAAAGTACCTGGTAATTTAGTTGGCGTGCACGAGCTCTAGTAATTGGTCCAGTATGTATAGCAGCAGGGGCTGTGGGTGTAACAATTGTATTGATGTCCTCATCACTAGCGGACTCATATCCACCATCCGCGGTAGCAATCATCACACGCGGAGATTTGCATTCTCTCGCATAATGACCTCCTCCCTTACAACGACGACAAATAATATCACTTGTGTGCCCTGTTGATGCCCTGGAAGAAGAAGAACTCTGTGCAGGCCCGGCAGGTGCGCTCTTGGCAGATAATGGTGGTTGTTCCTGTTTTCTTGTATCACGGCTGTAGGAGGCACCTGATTGAGGTGCTGGTGCAGTTGAAGTAGAAGATGCACGCGGCGTCCATGAGGAAGGTCGGCCTGCAGAAAAGTTAGTTCGCGCCAATGCTTGTCGATCCTGCACTTCACGTTCAGCTTTACAAGCAAGATGGAATAAACGAGTGATATTAGTATACTCCTTATAGTCTAGAATGGTCTGAATCTCTCTATTTAATCCACCCAGAAAACATGCAAGCATAGCTTCATTCTCCTCAACAATACCACATCTAATCATGCCAGTTTGTAATTCCTGATAATATTCTTCTACAGAATTTTTTCCTTGTCTTAAGCGCTGTAATTTTTGAAGCAATTCACGTTGATAATATGGTGGAACCCAACGAGTACATATAGCAGTTTTCAAAGCAGCCCAAGTAGTTGGAATAGGATATAGTCTACAATGTTCAGACCACCATACACATGCAAAACTAGTGAAAGCACAAACAGCAGCAGCAACTCGTCTCTCCTCAGGATATTGTAAACATGTAAATCGTTGTTCAGTTTCTAACTCCCAAGTAAGATATATATCAGGAACATATCTACCCTCAAATGGTGGAATATTCAATTTCAGTTTAGGAATATGGACATCATCTCGTACCTGAGGTGGTGGTGCAGGCCTACCATTACGAATATATACCTGAGGTCGACCTGCTGGTGGTGGTGCAGGTGGCTGCACGTAGTGCTGATTTTGATCAACCTCATCCTCATAATCGCCCGCATACTCATCATCCTCCTGGGTACCAGCAGCAGCAGTAGCAGGAGCCAAAGAAGCACCAATAGCAGTAGCAGCGGCACCAGAATTTTGTCCTGGCTCAATAGGAACACGCTGTGCTCGTCCATACTGATTCGGAAGGGGGCGTAGTTGTTGTTGTTGAAGAGGTGCGACAGGTGCAGCCGGTGGTGGAAGACGCGCAAGCAGTTCATTAAATCTGTTATCGAGCTTTGTTTCGAACGTCTTCTCAAGGCCAGTGATCTTCTCCATGGCCTCTTCAAAATTGTTCAGCACATCTTGTACATGTTCAGTCATCATTTGCTGAAACTTATCATGAAGCTCCTTGTTCGATAAGTTCTCCCAGTCAATCTCGTCGGCTTGTGATCCTGGCATGGTTAGCAGCAATAGAAACACACAAGAATATGATCCTACAGACTACTAAGAAGTGGTGGTGGTGTATCACAAATCCGTCAAGCAAATCTCAAATTCTTACCAGTTCTTACCCAGCAGCAGGCGGTGATCGGCAACCGTTGTAGTCAAAAACTCTCAAAGCTTGGATAGAGCGATTACCAGGGAGAGTCAAACACACGACGTAGATGTATGTGGAGCTGGGAAGGCTTATAGTATGGTAGCAAAAAGGGTCAGCAATAATCAATTCAGAGATGCAAAGTTGAATAAACGCTCAACGACGGTACTGTGCTGGTCCTAGGCTAGACTGTGCTAGAGACGCGAGCCTAGAACATCGACAAAATCACGGCGCGGCACGTAAACAAGGGAAAAGCACACTCTGAAAATTTTCTTTTCGCTCTCTTTTTTTTTGCGCTCTTTTTTTTTGCGCTGCTTTTTTTTTGCGAAAAATCACTATAATGGCGAGTGTCTCAAAACTCTTCCTAGGTCAAACTGACAGGATGGGCACGAAATTTATTTTTTTGACAATTTTTTTTTTCGACTGCCCGGACCCAAAAACTGGAAACGGGTCAAAAAAAACTTCCTATAATGGCACCTGTCTCAAAACACTCAGAAACACCTAAAAATAGGATAGCCAGAAATTTTTTCGAAAAATGTGTTTTCGAAAAATTTTGGGCCTAAACGGAGCGTGGCTACCCGACTTCGGCAAGGAAACACGAATCGGAACCTAATATGACAAGAACTCGGATTGGTGGTGGATATATGGTGGTAGATGGCAGCGGTGGTGGTATATCACAGCTGTGGTGGTATATGGATACGGATTCGAAGCGGTGGCGGCGTGACAACTTATGACCAGAACTCAAAACTCTAAAAGACTAGACTCTAAGACCAGCAACTAGAAACGACGATGCAACCGCAAATTCAATAAAGCAAAACCCTAAAAAGATTATGCAAAGGCTCAGATTGGTTCGGATATGATGAACTAACCCTAATTTTTTTGTGGCTTTTTCGTGGATTGTAGGTATGAAGAACAGACTCGATCTAAACTACGAAAAACTGTAAAATCTCACCGAGCAACCTGGAAATCTGATACCACTTGATAGAGGCAAAGGTGTCCCGTCTTTCGATGAGATGGTGGATTTCGCTTTGGTGGAAGTCGACTTTGACGAACCGACTACGAACGTGCGAGGACGTCGCGCCTTAGCAATCGCTAAACCAACTCCGAGAGGTTATTGACCACGCCGGAGCACGATCAACCTGACCACGAGGGTCTGTTTCCTGCGAACAAACGAAGAACAAGCAAGAAACTAAGATTGCAATCTGGATATTGCGAATATAAGATGAAAGCTTTATTGATCAAGGTGGGGTTCTGTGACGCCTTTGTCTGGTCGTTGAACACAAACGAAGTACGCGAAGTTGCAGCTATGGCGAACTTTTAATCTAAACAAAACCCAAAGTCTAAACGATGCCCTAAGGGCTGTATATATGGAGGAAGAGGGGGGGGAATTTCGTGGCCCTTGGTGGAGGGGTCCGAAATCAACCCTATCTCTTGTTTCCCCACACATACGGACTCTAAAAATAGCCTATACTTATGTATTTCGAAATTACATGGGCCTGGCCCAATAATAAGGTGACGCAGCACCTAAAATAGCCTCGGGACGAAATTTATGAAGTGGCGTCTTGTATATTTCGTCCAAGGCTTCATGCACCCATTATGGTGGCTTCAAAGTCCTGAAATCATCACTTGTAACTCCGTTCTTGTTTCCCTTGCGCATGCCATCATCTCCATGCTTGTTCTTGCTCCAATGTTCATCCTTCTCCAAGCTAGGCCCTTCATTTGTAAGCAACCCTAATGTTCTTGTTTCCCTGGAAATCTCACCGAGCAACCTGGAAATCTCACCGAGCAACCTGGAAATCTGATACCACTTGATGAGGACATCAATACAATTGTTACACCCACAGCCCCTGCTGCTATACATACTGGACCAATTACTAGAGCTCGTGCACGCCAACTAAATTACCAGGTACTTTCGTTTCTTGGTAATGATTCTAATGTTCATGAGAATATGATGCTGCCTAAATTGGATACATTTGTTTTGCTTACAAATGAAGGGCCTAGCTTGGAGAAGGATGAACATTGGAGCAAGAACAAGCATGGAGATGATGGCATGCGCAAGGGGAACAAGAACGGAGTTACAAGTGATGATTTCAGGACTTTGAAGCCACCATAATGGGTGCATGAAGCCTTGGACGAAATATACAAGATGCCACTTCCTAAATTTCGTCCCGAGGCTATTTTAGGTGCTGCGTCACCTTATTATTGGGCCAGGCCCATGTAATTTCGTAATACATAAGTATAGGCTATTTTTAGAGTCCGTATGTGTGGGGAAACAAGAGATAGGGTTGATTTCGGACCCCTCCACCAAGGGCCACGAAATTCCCCCCTCTTCCTCCATATATACAGCCCTTAGGGCATCGTTTAGACTTTGGGTTTTGTTTAGATTAAAAGTTCGCCATAGCTGCAACTTCGCGTACTTCGTTTGTGTTCAACGACCAGACAAAGGCGTCACAGAACCCCACCTTGATCAATAAAGCTTTCATCTTATATTCGCAATATCCAGATTGCAATCTTAGTTTCTTGCTTGTTCTTTCGTTTGCTCGCAGGAAACAGACCCTCGTGGTCAGGTTGATCGTGCTCTGGCGTGGTCAATAACCTCTCGGAGTTGGTTTAGCGATTGCTAAGGCGCGACGTCCTCGCACGTTCGTAGTCGGATCGTCAAAGTCGACTTCCACCAAAGCGAAATCCACCATCTCATCGAAAGACGGGACACCTTTGCCTCTATCACTGCTAGTGACTATGATGAGGAGACTTTGGCTCTTATTACACGTGAAGAACATGGTGGAGATGATTCTGATCATGAGACGCAATACATGGCTCCTGAAGACGCTGACAGGTATGAATGTTTAGTTGCTCAACGTGTTTTGAGTGTGCAGGTCACACAAGCTGAGCAAAATCAGAGGCACAATTTGTTCCATACCAAGGGAGTTGTGAAGGAACGTTCTGTGCGCGTCATCATAGACGGAGGGAGCTGCAACAACTTGGCTAGCATGGAGATGGTGGAGAAGCTTTCTCTCACCACAAGACCACATCCACATCCTTACTACATCCAATGGTTCAACAACAGCGGCAAGGTTAAGGTAACACGTACTGTTCGTGTGCATTTTAGTATCTCTACATATGCTGATTATGTTGATTGTGATGTGGTACCTATGCAAGCATGTTCCTTATTACTTGGTAGACCATGGCAATTTGATATAAATTCTGTACACCATGGTAGAAACAATCAATATACTCTTGTTCATAAGGATAAAAATATTACTTTGCTTCCTATGACTCCTGATTCCATTTTGAAAGATGATATTAATAGAGCTAATAAAGCAAAACAGGAGACGAATAAGAGTGAAAATCAGATTGTGGCAAAAGAATTTGAGCAACAAATGAAGCCTAATAATAAACCATCTAGTGTTGCTTCTGAAATTAAATTGAAAAGTGCATGTTTATTTGCCACCAAATCTGATATTGATGAGCTAGATTTCAGCAAATCTGTTTGCTATGCTTTTGTGTGCAAAGAGGCATTATTTTCATTCGAGGACGTGCCTTCCTCTTTGCCTCCTGCTGTCACTAACATTTTGCAGGAGTTCGCTGACGTCTTTCCACAAGACGTGCCACCGGGATTACCGCCTATTCGAGGGATTGAGCATCAAATTGACTTAATTCCCGGTGCTTCACTGCCAAACCGTGCACCATACCGTACCAATCCAGAGGAGACGAAGGAGATTATGCGTCAAGTACTACTTGATAGAGACGAGGGTCCCGATCTTTCGATGAGATGATAACTATCGATTTGATGGAGACGACTTTCACGATCCGACTACAAATGTGCACGACGTTGCACCTTAGCAATCGCTAAACCGATCTCCTGAGGTTACTGACGATGCTGGAAGCACGGTCAGCCTGACCACGAAGGTCTATTCCTGCAAGCAATCGAAGAACGAGCAAGAATATGATAAAGCAATCTGAATATTGCAAATATATATGAAGTATTGATAATGGTGGGGATCCGGAAGCGGTCTTGGTCTGGTCGTTGGACACAAACGAAGTACACGAAGTTGCAATGGCTAACTTTTAACTAAACAAATCCCAAAGTCTAAACGATGCCCTAAGGGCTGTATATATGGAGGAAGAGGGGGGGAATTTCGTGGCCCTTGGTGGAGGAGTCCGAAATCAACCCTATCTCTTGTTTCCCCACACATACGGACTCTAAAAATAGCCTATACTTATGTATTTCGAAATTACATGGGCCTGGCCCAATAATAAGGTGACGCAGCACCTAAAATAGCCTCGGGACGAAATTTATGAAGTGGCATCTTGTATATTTCGTCCAAGGCTTCATGCACCCATTATGGTGGCTTCAAAGTCCTGAAATCATCACTTGTAACTCCGTTCTTGTTCCCCTTGCGCATGCCATCATCTCCATGCTTGTTCTTGCTCCAATGTTCATCCTTCTCCAAGCTAGGCCCTTCATTTGTAAGCAAAACAAATGTATCCAATTTAGGCAGCATCATATTCTCATGATCATTAGAATCATTACCAAGAAACGAAAGTACCTGGTAATTTAGTTGGCGTGCACGAGCTCTAGTAATTGGTCCAGTATGTATAGCAGCAGGGGCTGTGGGTGTAACAATTGTATTGATGTCCTCATCAGTTCATTGTCATAATCATAGTTGAGATCGTTCCCATCTTCGCTTGATCCAATCTACATCTTATCTAGTTTGTTTTGGAAAGAGGGAGAGAGAAAAAAAAGATAGAGAAAAGAAACGAGAGAAAAAAAAAGTAAAAAAAAGTCAGAGAAAACAAAAGAAAGGAAAAGAAAAAAAAGTGTGAGAAAAAAAAGAGAGGGAAAAAAAACAAAATTCGGATCTATTTAGACTCAATCTCGTAGTTGAATTCGGATTGGAATCTGTTTTGTGCACTGTTCAGTAAAACAGACATAACTTCCTCATATGAAGTCTGTTTTGGCTCCGCGAGTACTCAAATGAAAGCTAGCGACGAGCCGCATCTAAATAGTTACAGAAGCTAGTTCAGTATTTGGCACCTCAACAGCAGCTTCTAAATAGGTCTACTGCTATTGTGATCTTCACTTATATCTTGCTGTCTAGAGCTACTTCATATCCTTTATTGATGCTAGTTGTGCTACGACGTGACCTCATTAGTGTTCTAGGCTCGCGTCTCTAGTTTGGTCTAGCCTAGGACCAGCACAGTACCGTCGTTGAGCGTTTATTCAACATTGCATCTCTGAATTGATTATTGCTAATCTTTTGCTACCATATATAGCCAACCCAGCTCCACATATTTCTACACCGTGTATACGTACGCTCCCCTGGCAATCGCTTTACTCAATATTCGGAGTTACTTGACACCGCTGGTTGCCGATCACCGCCTGCTGCATGGTAAGAACTTGTAAGACATTGATATTTGCTTTACTGTGAGTGTTTTACCACCACATCCTAGTAGTTATAGGAACATTATTTTTGGGTTTTGTTTCTTGTTCTACTAATCATGACAGGATCCAGAGTCAATTCATGGGCTTTGTCGATCGCGGGAGACGTGCCACCACCTTTGCAAATACCACAACCGTCACGAGAGGTGCACAAACATCCAAATGCACATGATCAGGTTAATGTATCTATATCACCATTTAATGGCCGTTTTAAACCTGCTTTATATATTGAATGGGAGTTCGACGTAAAAAATATATTTGCTTCCCATAATTTCGATGAACATAAAAAGGTTAAGGTTGTGGTTGGTTCTTTCACTGGTTATGCTTTGGTTTGGTGGAGTGAATATTGTCGGTTACACCCTGATTATATACCTACTACTTGGGATGATTTGAAACTTGCCATGCGACATACTTTCGTCCCTGCTTATTATACTCGTGACATGATTAAGAAGTTGCAACACTTAAAACAAGGTAGTGAAACTGTAACAAAATATTATGATGATTTACAAACTACCTTGTTGCATTCCTCTTTAGAAGAAAGTGAAGATGATTTTATGGATAGATTTTGGGGAGGATTAAACCGTGATATTCAAGAGATACTAATTCATGAAGAGTGTTATCCTATGGACCATTTGTTTCATCTTGCTTGCAAATGATGAGGACATGACTACCTTGGATATGACAAAAAATATTGCATATATGCATATTTGTCAGGTGATTTCTAGTGCAAACTATTCAATAATCTATTTATGTTATCCAGAACAAAAATACTTCACACACTTTTGTGTTTTGTCTAATTGCAGGTGTATGGGACATTTGTACAATCCACATATGAAGATAAGGAAGAAAGAGATGTTTATTTGCTGTCCAAAAAGTTCTCTCACGTCACTTTTGGCCCAAGAGAAGATAGAGTCCAAGTCTCTCACGTTCTGGATTCAGATTCGGACTGCACAGACACACCTGACTCAAAACGCACACAAGTTTTTCATACGGACTCCGAATTGGGTGATTATTTTTTTGTTGGAAACTAGATTTCGTGCACTTTCCAACCCAATTGGAATCACCTTCAAATTCGTCCGGAGCGTTGAGTTGTGGACGAAACAATCTGATGCTGCAGCAGAATCCGAGTCAAACTACAAGTCCAAAGGTGTTACATCACCTCCACTTGGGCCCATGAGCCTTGTACGACCTAGATTTAGTTTTAGGCTGCCTTGGGACGTCCTCCCACCTCCTTGGCCGCCACCCCTTGCTCCTA
This sequence comes from Triticum aestivum, assembly GCF_018294505.1. NCBI lineage: Eukaryota > Viridiplantae > Streptophyta > Magnoliopsida > Poales > Poaceae > Triticum > Triticum aestivum. The sequence continues at coordinate 74,569 of NW_025228072.1, forward strand.
TATAAGTAGATCCATCTAGTAGCTTTTCCTTGGGATTTGTTTAGTTAAAAGTTAGCCATTGCAACTTCGTGTACTTCGTTTGTGTCCAACGACCAGACCAAGACCGCTTCCGGATCCCCACCATTATCAATACTTCATATATATTTGCAATATTCAGATTGCTTTATCATATTCTTGCTCGTTCTTCGATTGCTTGCAGGAATAGACCTTCGTGGTCAGGCTGACCGTGCTTCCAGCATCGTCAGTAACCTCAGGAGATTGGTTTAGCGATTGCTAAGGCGCAACGTTGTGCACGTTTGTAGTCGGATCGTCAAAGTCGTCTCCACCAAATCGATAGTTATCATCTCATCGAAAGATCGGGACCCTCGCCTCTATCAAGTGGTATCAGTTTTCAGGTTGCTCGGTGAGAATTTCCAGTTTTCCTAGGTTAGATTTATTTTCTTACCTATTGTCCAAGAAAAAGCCACACAAAAAAAGTTAGATCTGTTCATCCTTTATCCAAGCCAGTCTGAGCCTTTGCAATTTTCTATTCATTGCTTGCATAGTTGAATTATCGGTTGCATCGTCGTGTCAGTTGCTGGTCTTAGCGTCTAGTTCCTTTAGAGTTTCGAGTTCTGTTCACATTAGTCACGCCGCCGCTGCATCATTATCCCTTCCGCTGTCCACCATCCCATCTATTAATTTCCACCACATGCTACGCACTGTTCATTGTCATAATCATAGTTGAGGTCATTCACATCTTTGCCTGATCGAATATGCATCTTATCTAGTTTGTCTTGGAAAGAAAAAAAAAGAAGATAGAGAAAAAAAAGAGAAAAAAGGAAAAAAAAGAAAAAGAGAGAGAAGAAAAAGAAAAAAAAAGCGTGAGAAAAAAAAGAGAGAAGAAAAAAAATTGGATCTATCTAGAATCAATCTCGTATCTGAATTCGGATTGGAATCTGTTTTGCGCACTGTTCAGTAAAACAGGTGTATCTTCCTTATACGAAGTCCGTTTTGGCTCCGTGAGTACTCAAATTGAAGCTAGCGATGAGCCGCATCTAAATAGTTGCAGAAGCTAGTTCAATATTTGATACCTCAAAATTGGCTTCTAAATAGGTCTTTTTGCCCTCCGAAGTTCATGAACATAGGTTGTTCCAATTTTTCAGGCCAGTTTTAGAATTCTTTGACTCCTCATATCAACTCGGAATTGAGTGATTCTTTTTGCATTGGAAAGCTTGAGTTAGTAGCATTCTTTGAAAGAATTTATCAGAAAATTGTCTCAAACTTTTCAAGAGGAAAGTTAGAGAGAGAGTTGTTGTATATCCTGCTTGGCAGTTGTTCTTCATCATTATCTTCACTGCCGTTGTGATCTTCACTTATATCTTGCTGTCAAGAGCTACTTAGTATCATTCATTGATGCTAGTTGTGCTACGCCGTGACCTCATTAGTGTTCTAGGCTCGCGTCTCTAGTACGGTCTAGCCTAGGACCAGCACAGTACCGTCGTTGAGCGTTTATTCAACATTGCATCTTTGAATTGATTATTGCTAATCTTTTGCTACCATATATAGCCAACCCAGCTCCACATATTTCTACACCGTGTATACGTACGTTCCCCTGGCAATCGTTTTACACAATCTTCGGAGTTATTTGACACCGCTGGTTGCCTGTCACCACCTGCCACATGGTAAGAACTTGTAAGATATTGATATTTGCTTTGCTGTGAGCACTTTACAACCACATCCTAGTAGTTCATAGGAACATTATTCTCGAATTTTGGTTCTTGTTTCTACTAATCATGACAGGTTCCAGAGATAGAAGTTCTTGGATGACGGACACATCTTCACCATCACGAGAGTTGGGACAACACACACAAGCATATGGTCAGGTTATCTCTTTACCATCATTTGAGGGTAGATTTAATCCTGCTATTTATCTAGCTTGGGAGCTTGAAGTAGAACAAGTTTTTAGTCACCATGATTTTTCTGAACTTGAGAGAGTACGAGCTACCATTAGAGCATTTACTGGTTTTGCTTCTGTTTGGTGGAGTGTACATTGTAAGAAAAACATTGATAACCAACCCACAACTTGGAAAGTTTTGAAAGCTGTAATGAGACAACAATTTTTTCCTCCTTACTATCGTCGTGAATTGCGTCGCAAATTGGAGCAATTAAAACAAGGCAGTAACACTGTTCATGCTTACTACCAAGAGTTCAAATCTTATATGCATCATTGTGACATAGAAGAATCTGAGGATGATACAATGAATAGATTTTTTGGTGGTTTGAACCATGATATTCAGGCAAGATTTCAGTATATTCCTCGTTGCATTACTGGTATGTATGTCCGTGCTTCCACCTTTGAGAGACAAATACAGGAGGATGCATTAGGTGACTACAACAACTACTATTCCAGTTCATGCTCACCACCGCCGGTGGGTTCCTCCATCATTGCACCTCGGATTATGAGCGTGGCATCATCTCAACGGTATGGTACATTGTCAACGTCCATACATACATCAGCTACATCTTTGCCACAAGGTAACAGTAAAGGTATTGATGATATAACTTCACATGAGAATGATGCATGCCTAGTTAACTTGAATGTGTCATGTATTGAGTTACCTGTTGATTTGAACACACCACCTATTTTAGAGAATCTTGTTACTGTCATGAATGCGTCATGTGATCAAACAACTGAAATATCAACAATTTTGAGTGCACCCATTGAATTAACTGTTGATGCAAAAGAACTAATGTTTAATCATTTTGATATGGCCTCCAATCTTGGTGGTGATTCTGTGTCCAATGACTTATTGCATGTTTGCTTATTTAAGCATGTTGTAGCATGTAAATTTGATGCAAGTAAGGTTTATTCACCAAAGTTGGGATGGTTTAAGGATGAACATTGCGAATCTTTTGAAATGAATAAGAGCTTCACTTATATGTGCAAACTGAGTTCTAATATTTTCATGCCTTCTACTTCTTGTGATAATTTTTTGGCTTTAGTTTTTATGAACTATGAAAGTTACTCATGTATACATGTGTCATACGTGCAAAAATCAAGGGAAGTTAAACTGGATGACATATACATATACAACATGTACACCTTGTCTCTTTTGTTAGCCATATTTCAGATTAAGCAACGCCGAGGACGGCTTTGTTTTCAAAAAGGGGAGGATGATGAGGACATGACTACCTTGGATACGACCAAAAATATTGCATGCATGCATATTTGTCAGGTGATTTCTAATGCAAACTATTCAATAATCTATTTATGTTATCCAGAACAAAAATACTTCACACACTTTTGTGTTTTGTCTAATTGCAGGTGTATGGGACATTTGTATAATCCACATATGAAGATAAGGGAAAAGGAGAAGTTTAGGTTGTGTTCAAAAAGTCCTCTCACGTCACTTTTGGGCCAAGAGAAGATAGAGTCCAAGTCTCTCACGTTCTGGATTCAGATTCGGACTGCACAGACATACCTGACTCAAAACGCCAACAACTTTTTCATACGGACTCCGAATTGGGTGATTCTTTTTTGTTGGAAACTAGATTTCGTGCTCTTTCCATCCCAATTGGATTTACCTTCAAATTCGTCCGGAGCGTTGAGTTACGGATGAAACAATCTGATGTTACAGCAGAATCTGAGTCAAACTACAAGCCCAAAGGTGTTGCATCACCTCCACTTGGGCCCATGAGCCTTGTACGACCTAGGGTTAGTTTTAGGCTGCCTTGGGACGTCCTCCCACCTCCTTGGCCGCCACCCCTTGCTCCTATATAAGTAGACCCATCTAGTAGCTTTTTCCTTGGGATTTGTTTAGTTAAAAGTTAGCCATTGCAACTTCGTGTACTTCGTTTGTGTCCAACGACCAGACCAAGACCGCTTACGGATCCCCACCATTATCAATACCTCATATATATTTGCAATATTCAGATTGCTTTATCATATTCTTGCTCGTTCTTCGATTGCTTGCAGGAATAGACCTTCGTGGTCAGGCTGACCGTGCTTCCGGCATCGTCAGTAACCTCAGGAGATTGGTTTAGCGATTGCTAAGGCGCAACGTTGTGCACGTTTGTAGTCGGATCATGAAAGTCGTCTCCACCAAATCGATAGTTATCATCTCATCGAAAGATCGGGACCCTCGCCTCTATCATTCTTTTGCATCAACAGTTAATTCAATGGATGCACTCAAAATTGTTGCTATTTCAGTTGTTTGATCACATGACGCATTCATGACAGTATCAAGATTCACTAAAATAGGTGGTGTGCTCAAATCACCAGGTAACTCAACACATGATGCATTCAAGTTAACTAGGGATGCATCATTCTCATGTGAAGTTATATCATCAATACCTTTACTGTTACTTTGTCGCAAAGACGTAGCTGATGTAGATACAGACGTAGACAATGCATCACACTCTTGAGATGATGTCGCGCTCACAATCCGAGGTGGGGCTGCTCTAGTAGGTGCAATGGTGGAGGAACCAACCGGTGGTGGTGAGCATGAACTGGAATAGTAGTTGTTGTAGTCACCCAATGCATCCTCCTGTAACTGTCTCTCAAAGGTACAAGCACGGGCATACATACCAGTAATGCAACGAGGAATATACTGAAATCTTGCCTGAATATCATGGTTCAAACCACCAAAAAATCTAATCATTGTATCATCCTCAGATTCTTCTATGTCACAATGATGCATATAAGATTTGAACTCTTGGTAGTAAGCATGAACAGTGTTGTTGCCTTGTTTAAATTGTTCAAATTTGCGAAGCAATTCACGACGATAGTAAGGAGGGAAAAATTGTTGTCTCATTACATCTTTCAAATGTTTCCAAGTTGTGGGTTGGTTATCAATGTTTTTCTTACAATGCACACTCCACCAAACAGAAGCAAAACCAGTAAATGCTCTAGTGGCAGCTCGTACTCGCTCAAGTTCAGAAAAGTCATGGTGACTAAAAACTTGTTCTACTTCAGGCTCCCAAGCTAGATAAATAGCGGGATTAAATCTACCCTCAAATGATGGTAAAGAGCTAACATGGCCATGTGCTTGTGTGTGTTGTCCCATCTCTCGCGATGATGAAGATGTGTCCGTCGTCCAAGAACTTCTATCTCCAGAACCTGTCATGATTAGTAGAAACAAAAAACAAAGTTTGAGAATAATATTCCTATGAACTACTAGGATGTGGTTGTAAAGTGCTCACAGTAAAGCAAAATATCAATATCTTACAAGTTCTTACCATGCGGCAGGTGGTGACAGGCAACCAGCGGTGTCAAATAACTTCAAAGATTGTGTAAAGGAATTGCCAGGGGAACGTATGTATACACGGTGTAGAAATATGTGGAGCTGGGTTGGCTATATATGGTAGCAAAAGATTAGCAATAATCAATTCAAATATGCAATGTTGAATAAACACTCAACGACGTTACTATGCTGGTCCTAGGCTAGACCGGACTAGAGACGCGAGCCTAGAACGCTAATGAGGTCACAACATAGCACAACTAGCATCAATAAAGGATACAAAGTAGCTCTGGACAGCAAGATATAAGTGAAGATCACAACGACAGTAAAGATAATGATGAAAAAGAACTGCCAAGCAGGATATACAACAACTCTGTCTCCAACTTCTCTCTTGAAAAGTTTGAGCCAATTTTCTAATAATTTTTTTCAAAGAATGCTACTAACTCAAGCTTTCCAATGTAAAAAGAATCACTCAATTCTGAGTTGATATGAGGAGTCAAAAAAAATTCTAAAACTGGCCTGAAAAACTGGAATAAGCTGTGTTCACGAACTTCGGAGGACAAAAAGACCTATTTAGAAGCCGATTTTGAGGTGCAAAATATTGAACTAGCTTCTGCAACTATTTAGATGCGTCTCGTCTCTAGCTTTAATTTGAGTACTCGCGGAGCCAAAACGGACTTCGTATGATGAAGTTATGCCGGTTTTACTGAGCAATGCACAAAACAGATTCCAATCCGAATTCAGCTACGAGATTGAGTCTAGATAGATCCGAACTTTGTTTATTTTTTCTTCTCTCTTTTTTTCCTCACCCTTTTTTCTTTTTCTTTCTCTCTTTTTTTTCTTTTTTTCTTTCCTTTTTCTCTCTCTTTTTTTCTATCTTTTTTTCTCCCTCTTTCCAAGACAAACTAGATGAGATGCAGATTGGATCATGCGAAGATGTGAATGACCTCAACTATGATTATGACAATGAACAGTGCGTAGCACGTGGTGGCAATTGATGGATGGGATGGTGGACAACGGAAGGGATAATGATGCAGCGGCGACGTGACTAATGTGCACAGAACTCAAAACTCTAAAGGAACTAGACACTAAGACCAGCAACTCGACACGAGATGTAACCAGTAATTCAATAATGCAAACAATGAAAAGAAAAAATTGCAAAGGCTTAGACTGGCTAGGACAAAGGGTGAATACATCTAACTTTTTTTTGTGGTTTTTTCTTGGACAATAGGTAAGAAAATAAATCTAGTCTAGGGATGACTGGAAATTCTCACCGAGCAACCTGAAAACCGATACCACTTGATAGAGGCGGGGGTGTCCCGATCTTTCGATGAGATGATAACTATCGATTTGGTGGAGACAACTTTGACGACCCGACTACAAACATGCACGATGTTGCGCCTTAGCAATCGCTAAACCAACTCTGAAAGGTTATTGACCACGCCAGAGCATGATCAACCTAATCACGAAGGTCTATTCCTGCAAGCAATCGAAGAACAAGCAAGAATATGATAAAGCAATCTGAATATTGCGAATATATATGAAGTATTGATAAAGGTGGGGATCCGTAAGCGGTCTTGGTCTGGTCTTTGGACATAAACAAAGTACACGAAGTTGCAATGGCTAACTTTTAACTAAACAAATTCCAAGCAAAAAGCTACTAGATGGATCTACTTATATAGGAGCAAGGGGTGGCGGCCAAGGAGGTGGGAGAACGACCCAAGACAGCCTAAAACCAACCCTAGCTCGTACAAGGCTCATGGGCCCAAGTGGAGGTGATGCAACACCTTTGGACTTGTTGTTTGACTCGGATTCTGTTGTAGCGTCTGATTGTTTCATTGATGTCTCAATGCTCCGGACGAATTTGAAGGTGAATTCAATTGGGCTGGAAAGAGTACGAAATCTACTTTCAACAAAAAAAGAATCACCCAATTCGGAGTCCGTATGAAAAAGTTGTTGGCGTTTTGAATCAGGTATGTCTGTGCAGTCCGAATCTGAGTCCAGAACGTGAGAGACTTGGACTCTATCTTCTCTTGGGCCAAAAGTGACGTGAGAGAACTTTTTGAACAGAAAATAAACATCTCTTTCTTCCTTATCTTCATATGTGGATTGTACAAATGTCCCATACACCTGCAATTAGACAAAACACAAAAGTGTGTGAAGTATTTTTGTTCTGGATAACATAAATAGATTATTGAATAGTTTGTACTAGAAATCACCTGACAAATATGCATGTATGCAATATTTTTGGTCATATCCAAGGTAGTCATGTCCTCATCACCTATCCATCATTCCAAGCAAATATGTGAGTGGGAGAAAAAGAAGAACTTATACCAAATGTATCTTGACCGATGTTGAGGGTGGATCAAAGATCACTCAATGATGTAACGAGGAAATAGCACAATTGGTACCAGTTCTTGTCGGTTCTCACACCTACACAAATAAAGCTTATAGTGGAGCTCGGTTAGGATGGTGGCACAAAATTGATGCAATTGTTAGTGAGAGTCAATAATGTTGGAAAAGATTCGCAAATTTGCAATGCAACAAGTAGACCGATAGCAAGAGATGGTACACGGAAACACACACGCAAGTAGATAAATGGGGTCGTGCAACCAAAAATGAGCTCAAAATGTGGAATCGACGGAAAATGCTCTTGTTACACAACACTAGAGGGACGCTAGCACGATTGCACAATAGGCAGATATGAAACTTGTGCACAACCTACTAAGCAAAAAATGCAACGACTTCTATCCCAAGTATGCTATATGTATGGTATTCCTATGATATGATCCGAGATGATCGAGTATGACAATCTTAATGTTGTATGATGCTATGGTTCTTGCTTAAAAGCTCTTTGCTAATCTTCTTCTTTTGCTTAAAAGCTTGTTTGGCTCTTTCTCTTTTGAGCTCTTTTGATGGCCACTTATGCTAAACTTCACGAACCAAGCTAGCAATTGTGCATATGCTATGACAACCTTGTGACACAAGAGATGATACCAAGATATTAACACCACGATGATGATATATGCGATGATCTCTAATGTGCACAAGTAACATTGCCGGCAATACTCGATGGCTAGTCTCCATGGGTAAGCGACGCAAAAGGAAGCCTATGGGGTTATCAATGCAATGGCAAGGAGTAGACAAAGATGTCGTCGAAGTTACCGTCAATGGTTTATCTAGTGTATGCAAGGACGGATGATGATAAAGCGGTCGGTGTGATAGTGCACGGTCTTCAGTACGTTGGCGAAGATGACGATGCATCACAGTCGGAGTTGGTGAAGTAGAGGAAGTCGTCGAAGATGCGCAAACATTCTCTTTAGGCTAGACGTTCCGGGGAGACGGAAGGTCCGGGGGCCAAAAGTTCCAGGATGGCCGGAAGTTCCAGGCGGGGCCGGAAGTTCCAGGGGTCGCGAATCTGCCAATAACAGGAAAGTTGGGGATCATGGATTTGGGCGGAGAAATGTCGGGAAATACGCAAATTAGAGGGGGAAAGAAATTTTTTTGGGTGGATGGAAGGGTGGGGAAGCTAGATCTACGTGCCACACGCAAAATCCATGGATCAAATCCAACAAAACTTCATCACACCAACAGATCACAAATTTTTTGGGAGGGCCATTTTTGTGGGGATTTTCAAAATTGGGACGAATCACAACAAAATTAGGCTAGAAAACAAAGAGGGAGGCTCCAAAATCATGAGCAACATGGCTCATGATACCAAGATGTAGGGTAGAACCCTAGATGCCCGATCTTTCACAATTGGAGCAGATCCCATGAAGAACACGATGAACACGAGGGGAAAACACGAGGGGAAACACGGGAGGATTCACTCAAACCAACAAGATTTGATTACACATGTGCTAGATCTTCGGAATAGAAAGAGATACACGATCCACGATCCACGATCAACAAAGGACGATATAAGTAGCAAGTTCTTCTCCGTGAGGAGGTCTTGAGGGGTTTTCCCATGAGGGGTCTTGACTCCACTTGGGGGATCTTCTTCGTAGAGGTCGTGAACTCCGATGGAGAAGGTATGATGTAGGGTAGAACCCTAGATGCCCGATCTTTCATGATTGGAGGGGATCCTATGAAGAACACGAGGAACACGAGGGGGGAAACGAGGGGAACACGAGGGGAAACACAAGAGAGATCACTCAACCAACAAGAGATGGTCACACATATGCTAGATCCTCAAAACACAAAGAGATACACGACCCGAATCCAACAAGGGACGATACATAGGGTAACCAGTTCTACTCCGTGAGGAGGTCTTGAGTTCTTCCCTTAGGGGTCTTGAATCCAAGTGGATCTTCTCCATAGAGTTACGGTCTCTCTCAGAGGAGCAGATCCGGATGGATGAGCGAGGCTCTATCTCACAAA
>NW_025228072.1:84457-89046 GCF_018294505.1 Triticum aestivum
GGTGGAGGGGGAGTATATATAGTCTAGGGGGGCGAAGGGGATACATGGGCTCGGCCCTTTACACTATGCACAGATAGGGGTGGGCGGACGTCCGGGCGCTCGCGAGGCTCCAGATGTCCGGGCATTGGGGCCGGATGTCCGGGCTGAGGGCGTTCAACTTCTGTGATGGGGCGCCGGATTTCTGGGGGTTGAGCCGGATGTCCGGCTGTTCGCCGAGCGCTGGATGTCCAGGGCCTGTAGCTTTGGTTGGGCTACGGCTGGGGAGGACGCTCCAGGGGCCGGATGTCCGGGGCTTGGGTCCGGATGTCCGGGTCCTAGGGACTTCTCTGGTTCCTTCCGTCATTCCACTTCATCCATGAACTTGGGGGTTTAACCATCTTCATGTGCATCCCCGGGAGGGTTCTCTTGGTACCTAATCATGCACAACATTCCAGACTTGGGTAGTAGCCATGTCTCAAGAGGATCGAATGAGATATCACTAAGGAAAGAAGTCACCTCAGTCTGGAGAGCTCTAGCTCGTGCTCGTGTCATGGGTCCTCTTGGCACTTGGTGAGATGATGGTAGGTCCATGGGGATGAGGGGTTATCAATGCAATGGCAAGGAGTAGACAAAGATGTCGTCGAAGTTACCGTCAATGGTTTATCTAGTGTATGCAAGGACGGATGATGATAAAGCGGTCGGTGTGATAGTGCACGGTCTTCAGTACGTTGGCGAAGATGACGATGCATCACAGTCGGAGTTGGTGAAGTAGAGGAAGTCGTCGAAGATGCGCAAACATTCTCTTTAGGCTAGACGTTCCGGGGAGACGGAAGGTCCGGGGGCCAAAAGTTCCAGGATGGCCGGAAGTTCCAGGCGGGGCCGGAAGTTCCAGGGGTCGCGAATCTGCCAATAACAGGAAAGTTGGGGATCATGGATTTGGGCGGAGAAATGTCGGGAAATACGCAAATTAGAGGGGGAAAGAAATTTTTTTGGGTGGATGGAAGGGTGGGGAAGCTAGATCTACGTGCCACACGCAAAATCCATGGATCAAATCCAACAAAACTTCATCACACCAACAGATCACAAATTTTTTGGGAGGGCCATTTTTGTGGGGATTTTCAAAATTGGGACGAATCACAACAAAATTAGGCTAGAAAACAAAGAGGGAGGCTCCAAAATCATGAGCAACATGGCTCATGATACCAAGATGTAGGGTAGAACCCTAGATGCCCGATCTTTCACAATTGGAGCAGATCCCATGAAGAACACGATGAACACGAGGGGAAAACACGAGGGGAAACACGGGAGGATTCACTCAAACCAACAAGATTTGATTACACATGTGCTAGATCTTCGGAATAGAAAGAGATACACGATCCACGATCCACGATCAACAAAGGACGATATAAGTAGCAAGTTCTTCTCCGTGAGGAGGTCTTGAGGGGTTTTCCCATGAGGGGTCTTGACTCCACTTGGGGGATCTTCTTCGTAGAGGTCGTGAACTCCGATGGAGAAGGTATGATGTAGGGTAGAACCCTAGATGCCCGATCTTTCATGATTGGAGGGGATCCTATGAAGAACACGAGGAACACGAGGGGGGAAACGAGGGGAACACGAGGGGAAACACAAGAGAGATCACTCAACCAACAAGAGATGGTCACACATATGCTAGATCCTCAAAACACAAAGAGATACACGACCCGAATCCAACAAGGGACGATACATAGGGTAACCAGTTCTACTCCGTGAGGAGGTCTTGAGTTCTTCCCTTAGGGGTCTTGAATCCAAGTGGATCTTCTCCATAGAGTTACGGTCTCTCTCAGAGGAGCAGATCCGGATGGATGAGCGAGGCTCTATCTCACAAATGAGCTATCACAACGCTAACCCTAAAACGTAGGTGGAGGGGGAGTATATATAGTCTAGGGGGGCGAAGGGGATACATGGGCTCGGCCCTTTACACTATGCACAGATAGGGGTGGGCGGACGTCCGGGCGCTCGCGAGGCTCCAGATGTCCGGGCATTGGGGCCGGATGTCCGGGCTGAGGGCGTTCAACTTCTGTGATGGGGCGCCGGATTTCTGGGGGTTGAGCCGGATGTCCGGCTGTTCGCCGAGCGCTGGATGTCCAGGGCCTGTAGCTTTGGTTGGGCTACGGCTGGGGAGGACGCTCCAGGGGCCGGATGTCCGGGGCTTGGGTCCGGATGTCCGGGTCCTAGGGACTTCTCTGGTTCCTTCCGTCATTCCACTTCATCCATGAACTTGGGGGTTTAACCATCTTCATGTGCATCCCCGGGAGGGTTCTCTTGGTACCTAATCATGCACAACATTCCAGACTTGGGTAGTAGCCATGTCTCAAGAGGATCGAATGAGATATCACTAAGGAAAGAAGTCACCTCGGTCTGGAGAGCTCTAGCTCGTGCTCGTGTCATGGGTCCTCTTGGCACTTGGTGAGATGATGGTAGGTCCATGGGGATGAGCGTAGGATTCTCCACACCATCTCCCCTCCCTTGGGAAAGATCCGACCTCGGATCAAAATCCTCATCTCCATGGTACTGGGAGAGATCGTTGACGTTGAAGATCTCTCTCATGGAGTACTTGTCGCGTGGAATGTTGATCTTGTAGGCGTTGTTGTTGTAGCATGCAAGCACCTTGAAGGGTACATTGGCTCGTGGTAGTAGTTTGGACTTGCGTTCATTGGGGAAGGGCTCCTTTTGAAGGTGTAGCCACACAAGATCTCCGATGTTGAATATCATGCGTTGCTTGTTGATGTTGAGCTTGGTCGCAAGTCGTTGTACTTGGCGCTCGATGGTGAGTCTTTTATCTTAATGCATCTTCTTGAGGTAGCTTTCTCGTACACTCGCGTTCATGTTGGTAAGCTCTTGTAGTGGAAGAGTTAGAATGTCCAATGGGGACAACGGGTTGAAACTGTAGACGACCTCGAAGGGGGACTTGCCGGTAGTCGAATGTCTTGCACAGTTGTAGGCGTACTCGGTGATGGGTAGACACTCCTCCCACTCCTTGATGTTCCACTTGATTAACACGTGTAGTAGAGTGGAGAGTGTTCGGTTCGTCACCTCCGTTTGGCCGTCGGTTTGGGGATAGTATGCCGAAGAGAACAAGAGCTTGATTCCAAGCTTGGCACATAGAGTCTTCCAAAAGTAACTCAAGAACTTAATGTCGCGGTCCGAGACAATCGTCTTGGGCACTCCATGTAGGTGCAAGATTTCCTTACAAAAAAGATTTGCATTATGTGAAGCATCATCTATCTTGTTGCATGGGATAAAATGAGCCATTTTAGAGAATCGGTCCACAGTAACAAACATGGAATTCTTTCCATTTTGAGTTCTAGGCAAACCAAGTACAAAATCCATGCTAATGTCTTCCCAAGATTGATAAGGAATAGGAAGAGGAATGTAAAGACCATGGGATTGAGCTTTTGACTTAGCTTTGCAACATGTAGAGCATCCGTTGGTGAAGCGTGAGACGTCGCGGAACATCTTGGGCCAAAAGTAGTTCTTGGAGAGCGTGGCAAATGTCTTGTCACGTCCAAAGTGTCCCATGAGTCTGCCTCCACGAGCCTCTTACAAAAGGAGCAAACAAACAGAAGACTCGGGAATGCAAAGTTTGTTAGCTCTCATAAGATAATCATCCTTGATGTAATATCGTTCCCAAGATGTATGCGTCAAACATTTTGCATAAGGAATAGCAAAAGTAGGATCATGCGCATACAAGTCTTTTATGTGCTCAAAGCCAATGACATTCAATTCAAGTTTAGTGACAAGCGTGCATATGCAGGAAAGAGCATCCGCCACTACATTTTCCTTACCCTTGATGTACTTGATGATATAAGGAAATGACTCAATGAATTCACTCCATTTAGCGTGACACTTGTTCAACTTGGTTTGTCCTTTTAAGTACTTAAGCGTTTCATGATCGGTATGAATGATAAATTCATGAGGGCGAAGATAATGTTCCCATTCACGCAAAACTCACACTAAAGCATATAGCTCTTTGTCATAGATGGGGTAATTGAGTTGCGCGCCGGAAAGTTTCTCACTAAAGTATGCTATGGGGCGCTTCTCTTGCGTTATCACACCTCCTATGCCATTACCACTAGCATCACAATGAATTTCAAAAGGTTTGTCAAAGTTGGGTAATGCAAGCACGGGAGCATGAGTAAGAAAATTCTTAAGCTCATTAAGTGCGGTATCTTGGGATTGTCCCCAAACAAAAGGCGCATTTTCTTACTCAAGGAATGTAAAGGTGAAGCAATGGTGCTAAAACCTTTCACAAATCTACGATAGAAATCGGATAAACCAAGAAAACTACACACTTGTTGCAAGTTTGTTGGTTGGAGCCAAGTTTTAATAGCATTGATCTTAGATTCATCAACATGAACACCCTTAGAAGACACAACAAAACCCAAGAAAACAAGCTTATCAACACCAAAAAGGCATTTGTCCATATTAGCAAAAAGTCGCTCTTTCCTAAGGGTTTGCAACACGGTTCTAAGATGGGTGACATGATCTTTGAGGGATTTGCTAAAGACAAGAATATCATCAAAATAGAACACAACAAATACACCAATATAGGGACGAAGAACTGAAAGTGC
>NW_025228072.1:89262-96931 GCF_018294505.1 Triticum aestivum
CGTCACTGAGGAATTTCAGGGTGAGGAAATTCCTAAGTCACAAACAACTAGCAGCAGAATAAGTACTCAAGTGTAAGCATAACAGAGTAACAACATAGTCATCATGATGATATGAAAAACAAAACATAGAGCACAAGTAGCATAAACACATGATAAGCAGGCTAAAGACAGTGTGACTGAAGAAATTGGATTGAGGAAATAGAGAAAGTCTTCAGTCAAAGTATTCAAACAGTAATGATCAGGTTCATCAACATATGAATGAGGAAATGGAAGGGTTGAAGAAATAGAACCAGTAGGCTTGGTGAAGACAATGATTTGGTAGACCAGTTCCAACTATTGTGACAATCGTACGTCTGGTTGGAGCGGCTGAGTATTTAAACTCGAGGACACACAGTCCCGGACACACAATCCTCACTGTATTCTCCTTGAGCTAAGATCACACGGACCTCGCCCAACACTCGTGGTAAGTCTTCACAGGTGACTTCCAAACCTTCACAGACTTGGTCACACGGTGATAGAGGCAAAGGTGTCCCGTCTTTCGATGAGATGATGGATATCGCCTTGGTGGAAGTCGACTTTGACGATCCGACTACGAACGTGCGAGGAGGTCGCGCCTTAGCAATCGCTAAACCAACTCCGAGAGGTTATTGACCACGCCGGAGCACGATCAACCTGACCACGAGGGTCTGTTTCCTGCGAGCAAACGAAGAACAAGCAAGAAACTAAGATTGCAATCTGGATATTGCGAATATAAGATGAAAGCTTTATTGATCAAGGTGGGGTTCTGTGACGCCTTTGTCTGGTCGTTGAACACAAACGAAGTACGCGAAGTTGCAGCTATGGCGAACTTTTAATCTAAACAAAACCCAAAGTCTAAACGGTGCCCTAAGGGCTGTATATATGGAGGAAGAGAGGGGGAATTTCGTGGCCCTTGGTGGAGGGGTCCGAAATCAACCCTATCTCTTGTTTCCCCACACATACGGACTCTAAAAATAGCCTATACTTATGTATTTCGAAATTACATGGGCCTGGCCCAATAAAAAGGTGACGCAGCACCTATAATAGCCTCGGGACGAAATTTATGAAGTGGCATCTTGTATATTTCGTCCATGGCTTCATGCACCCATTATGGTGGCTTCAATGTCCTGAAATCATCACTTGTAAATCCGTTCTTGTTCCCCTTGCGCATGGCATCATCTCCATGCTTGTTCTTGCTCCAATGTTCATCCTTCTCCAAGCTAGGCCCTTCATTTGTAAGCAAAACAAATGTATCCAATTTAGGCAGCATCATATTCTCATGAACATTAGAATCATTACCAAGAAACGAAAGTACCTGATAATTTAATTGGCGTGCGCGAGCTCTAGTAATTGGTCCCGTATATGTAGCAGTAGGGGCTGTGGGTGTAACAATGGTATTGATGTCCTCATCATCCTCCCTTTCTTGAAATGAAGTCGTCCTCGACGGAAACTCATCTTCCTCACCCAAATAAGGCTTCAAATCTGCAATGTTAAAAGTGGGACTAACCCCAAAATCTGCAGGCAGCTCAAGTTTATATGCATTATCATTTATTTTCTCTAACACCTTAAAGGGACCATCAGCACGTGGCATTAGCTTTGATTTGTGCAAATCAGGAAATCTATCCTTACGCAAATGTAACCAAACAAGATCTCCAGGTGCAAACACAACATGTTTTCTACCCTTATCTCTAGCAAGTTTATATTTAGCATTCATACGCTCAATGTTTTCCTTAGTTAACTCATGCATTTTTAAAATCAATTCAGCACGTTGTTTAGCATCAAAATTAACCTTCTCCGAAGATGGAAGAGGCAACAAATCAATAGGTGCACGAGGTAGGAAACCATACACAACTTCAAAAGGGCACATCTTAGTAGTAGAATGCAATGAACGATTATAAGAAAATTCAATATGAGGCAAGCATTCCTCCCACATTTTCTTATTATTCTTCAAAACTGCCCTAAGCATAGTAGACAACGTTCTATTGACTACTTCAGTTTGTCCATCAGTTTGGGGGTGACAAGTAGTACTAAAAAGCAGTTTAGTCCCCAACTTAGCCCATAAACATCTCCAAAAGTGGCTAAGAAATTTAGTATCACGATCTGAAACAATAGTATTTGGCACACCATGCAAGCGAATAATTTCACGAAAGAACAAATCAGCAACATTAACAACATCATCGCTTTTATGACATGGTATAAAGTGTGCCATTTTCGAGAATCTATCCACGACAACAAATATGCTATCCCTCCCCTTCTTTGTCCGAGGTAAACCTAAAACAAAGTCCATAGATATATCCTCCCAAGGAACACTAGGTACAGGCAAAGGCATATATAAACCATGAGGATTGAGTCGTGACTTAGCTTTTTGACATGTAGTGCATCGAGCAATAAAACGCTCAACATCCCGTCTCATCTTTGGCCAAAAGAAATGTGTAGCAAGTATGTCCTCCGTCTTCTTCACACCAAAGTGTCCCATTAATCCTCCTCCATGCGCCTCCTGCAATAACAAAAGACGAACGGAGCTAGCTGGAATGCATAGCTTGTTAGCACGAAACACAAATCCATCATTAACGACGAACTTGTTCCACATTCTTCCTTCTTTATAATTCTGCATTACATCTTTAAAATCAGCATCATGCACATATTGATCTTTGATGGTCTCCAAACCAAATATTTTGAAGTCAAGTTGTGAAAGCATAGTATAGCGGCGAGACAATGCATCAGCAATAACATTTTCTTTTCCCTTCTTGTGTTTAATGACATAAGGAAAAGTCTCAATGAATTCAACCCATTTAGCATGTCTACGATTCAGTTTTGCTTGACTTTTAATATGTTTCAAAGATTCATGACCAGAATGTATAACAAATTCTTTGGGCCATAAATAATGTTGCCATGTTTCTAAAGTCCGAACAAGAGCATATAATTCTTTATCATAAGTAGAATAATTCAGACTAGGCCCACTCAATTTTTCAGAAAAGTATGCAACAGGTTTGCCATCTTGTAATAACACACCGCCTGTCGTGGTTCTAAGCCTGACAGTAGAGTGGGGGGTAGGTATGGAGAGGCAAGGTCCTAGCTATGGAGAGGTTGTAAGCACAAAGGATGTACGAGTTCAGGCCCTTCTCGGAAGAAGTAACAGCCCTACGTCTCGGAGCCCGGAGGCGGTCGAGTGGATTATGAATGTATGAATTACAAGGTGCCGAACCCCTCTGCCTGTGGAGGAGGGTGGCTTATATAGAGTGCGCCAGGACCCTAGCCAGCCCACGCAGGAGAGGGTTTAAGGTGAGTTAAGTCTGGGGCGTTACTGGTAACGCCCCACATAAAGGCCTTTACTATCATAAAGTCTACTTGATTACAGGCCGTTGCAGTGCAGAGTGCCTCTTGACCTCCTGGTGGTCGAGTGAGTCTTCGTGGTCGAGTCCTTCAGGCCAGTCGAGTGAATCCTCGTTGGTCGACTGGAAGGCGACCTCTTCTAAGGATGTCCTGGGGTAAGTTACTTGGATCAGGTCCATGACCCTACCCTAGGTACATAACCCCATCATTAGCCCCCGAATGGATTGAGGCTTCGAGTGAAGAAGGAGTTGGTGTCGTTTCCGATTAATCTTTGTGCTCCGGTTGTGCGCTGTTCTGGACCAAAGAATCTCTTCGTTGACAGGGAGCAATTTGCCTTCAGTCGACTCGATCCATTCTGTTTTTGCGTCGAGTGATCTTTCGGGCTTCGACAATCTCCGAGCGACGGATCGCCGGAAACACCGCGTCTGACAGACTGATTTGTTGCTCGCGGATTCCGCGGGATGCGAAATTTGGGGGCGCGCGCGAAGCGGGGCGGACCGCGGCGTTCGGATGGGACGGGGCATAGACGCCTCGATCTCCGCGCCGCCTTTTTCGCCACGTATCCAGCCTGCATAACTGCTCTCAGATATGATTAGATCGACCGGGCCCACATGTCAGCCACTCGGAAGGGACCTTATAAATGCGCCCGGCGAGGATTTCTGTGCTGCGCCCCAGCATTCTCCCTCTCTCTCTGCTTCCTTCTTCCCAGCTCAGCATGCTCGCTCTCGCCCCCGCACCACTTCCCTTCGCGCATCTCGCCGGCGACCATGGCCAAGGAGAAGACGGCGGCGCTGGAGCGTGCAAAGAAGGCGTCGGCGTCGGAGAAGGCGAAGGGGAGATCCACCAGCCGCGGAGGGTCCTCGTCCAGATCCCGCCTGCCGAAAGGCTGGGTCCAAGGAGACTGGATCCAGTCGACCATCACTGAGAATGACATTCTCGACATGGCCAACGAGGGCTTGATCCCCCACGGAGCTGCGAGGCTTCCGGGGAAGGAGTGGCAGCCCCAGCCAGAAGAGGGTGAGTGTGTGCTTTTGGCCACCCATGTTGATCGCGGGTTTTCCTTGCCACCGAGTGTTTTCTTTCGTGGCTTTTTGAACTTCTTCGGAGCGCAGCTCCACCACTTTACCCCAAACTCCATTGCCTATCTTGCCGCGTTCGTGTCCATGTGTGAGGGTTTCTTGGGCTGTCGACCGCACTGGGGTTTGTTCAAACATATATTCACGTGTCGATCTCAGACCGTGAAGAAGGCGAGCCCCGGTGATGAGAGAACCCGAGTCGTCCAAATGTGCGGGGGCCTGGGGATTCAGGTGAGGAATAAGAGCACCTTCCCACCCATGACCTTTCCCGAGTCCGTTAGAGGCTGGCAGTCGACTTGGTTCTACTGCCAGGTCCAGTCGACGCCAGGGCAGTCGAGTGGACTCCCTCCGTTCACCATGGACCGAGTGAGCAAGCCTTCCCCTCTGAAGCTGATTCCGGAGGAGAGAGCCGACGTGAAGATGTTGATGGAGCGCGTGGTGCAGTTGGTTCGGGAGGGAGTGACAGGCATGGACCTCTTGGAGGTTTTCCTCAGGCGTCGCATCCAGCCTCTCCAGTTCCGGAGCCACTGCATGTGGTTGTACTGTGGGACCGAAGACGAGACCAGAGTCCATCCAGAAGCAGTCGACGATGTCACTCTGGAAAGATGGATGGCGGCCGTCACCGGAAACAAGGACAACCCGCGCGGAGCCAGAAGGGTTCCTCCACTCGACCACAACAGCGACCCGAACAAGGTACACTTGCTCTGCTCTCCACCGCGCCCTCGTCGTATTCATTTCTGTCAATCCTGCCGACTGGTCGACTGATTCTTGTCTGGGCATTTGTTAGGCCCTCACCGAGCTGTACTCGATGCCCCATGGGGCACAAGCTTCGACTGAGGAGGGCGAGGCGAGCGGAGGCGTGAGCCAGGAAGAGGAGGAATGGGACTCGGATGTCGCAGAGGACGATGACGACGATGATGATGATGTCGGTGATGAAGACGACGTCGAGGACAAGGAAGAGGAGGAGGAGGAGGTCGTGCCACCGCGCTCGGAAAGGCGGTCGAAGCTCGTCCACGACCCTTCGACTGAACGTGGCAAGGGGGTTGCGACGCAGTCGACCAAGCGCCCTAGGACCACTTCTCCAGCGCCGACTGAAAAGGCGCCGAAGCAGCCTAGGGGGGCTCCGCCAAAGCCGACCAAGCTCCTGCCGAAGATGAAGGTGTCCATCCCCACCATATCAGGGTAATTGTGCTGCTCATATTTTCTTATTCTGTGCGAACTTTATCTCTGGTCGACGCTGAAGTTAGTCGACTGATCCTTTGGAGTTGCAGTGCTGCTACTTCTGAGACCTCGGCCCGGGCTGATGACCACGAGATGGAGGATGCAGCAACTTCGAATCCAGGTACTGTGTTCTTAACACCGTTCTTTAGTCGACTGACTCGCGATCTCTGATCCTGATCCTTCTCCGCAGCTCCACCCAACACTGTTATCAATCTCCCTGACGACGACGAGGATGAAGAACCACTGACACGCAGGAGGAGTCGGAAAGCGTCCGCCAGTAAGGTACCTCAGGATGTGACGGCGCCTGAGATTCTGACTGTGGAGGAAGAGAACACCACTCGACACACGGTGTCCTTCGCAAATCCACTGACGAGTGCTCAGCAGCCCTCCCTCTTCACGACTCACCACGTCCCAGAGGACCAAGCTGGTGCAGCGAAGGAGGCAATACGCCAGGCGGGACTCATGATGGAGCAGCTGAAGACCATCCGAGACGCGAGCCAGGCAGCTTATGACGCCAGCTCTGCCCTCCAAAGCAATGTCCAGGTCAGTCGACCGCTGTTTGTTCTGTTGGATATGCTACCAAAAACTTTTCTTTTCCGGAATTTATAGCAGTCACCCACTGGGTGTGTCGAATAAACTCCGTGTTAGCGGGGGCACGCTGAGTGCACCCGCTGGGTGTAGTCCCCAAGGCTAAGGTCGACTGCTTGCAGTCGGCCTTAGGCTTTATGATGTCAATCTTTCCGTCAGTCGACTGGTCGACTGGATTTCACAAACCGGTGGGGGCACGCTGAGTGCACCCACTGGGTGTAGTCCCCGAGGCTGTGGTCGACTGCTTGTAGTTGATCACAGTCTTAGAGAATGCATTTTTTTTGAGGTCGACTGGTCGACTTTGTCTTCAACAGGATTAGTGGGGGCACGCTGAGTGCACCCACTGGGTGTAGTCCCCGAGACTACGGTCGAATGCTTGTATTCGGCTATAGTCTTAGAAACGTGTGTTTTTCCCTTTTTCACTCGGAAGTGAATTATATTTGACATTTAGTCGATTGGTTCTTCGCAGAACTCCTGTGATCTTGTGGCTCGCTACTCAGAGCTGGAACAAAAACATACTCAAGTCGAGCTGAGCTTGAAGCTGGTTCAGGAGAAGCTGACAAAGGCAAAGGAGGAGACCGAAGGTATGTTTGGTGAGACCCTGACGACTGCTTTTCCCCTTGCTTGTTTCAAAATCTGATCTTGCTGTAACTTGCAGGTAAGGTAAGGGAGGCCCAGCAGAAGAAAGACCTTGAGCTAGCTGAGAAGATCAAGCTTGCTGACGAGAAGTTAGCTTCAGTCACCAAGCTCGAACAAGACAATACCAATCTGAAAGCTGCTCTTGGGATTGCCAACAAGGAGGTCAGTCGACTGAAAACTGATAAAGCTGCCCTGACCGTCCAAGTCAGCAAATTGACTGAGAAGAAAACTGAACTGGAGGCCTTCTTGAGTGGCCTTGCCAAGAAGCTGTTTCTTATGCTTGAAGGTAAACCTCCATGTCTGGCAAATATTTCCAATTGTGGCTTTTTCCATTCGACTATCTCCTTGACTTAGTGATCACCCTTGCAGAATTTTGTCAAAACTTTGAAGAAGAAACCAGCCGACTGGAGCCAAACCTTGACCCCGTCAATTCTCCGGTGAACGACGAAGTTGCCATGGATGTTTTCCGACTGGAGTCTCGTGTTGCAGCTGTCGTGGACTATCTCGCAAGGCTGAAGGCCGCCACATCTCGCATCGACTCGACGCTCTGGCCTGAGGAGACACTTCAGAATGACCTTGAGTCGCTGATGGCCCGCTTGAACACGATCCCTGGTCGAGTGCAGGAGTGGAAGAAGTCCTCGGCTCGGTGTGGTGCAGATGTCGCTCTGTGTCTGGCCCGAGTCCACTGCAAAGATGCGCGAGAAGAGAAGCTGGCGGCCCTTCGGGTGGCCAATACCAAGAAGCACGACTTCAGGTCCTTTATGGAGACTTTCCTTGCAGCTGCCACTCGGATC
>NW_025228072.1:98304-154505 GCF_018294505.1 Triticum aestivum
ACCACTCGGTAGGATTTTGATAACTTAGGCGAAACGGATTCGCAGCTAAGCCTCCGAGTGGAAGGCTGGCTTACCACTCGGTAGGATTTTGATAACTTAGGCGAAACGGATTCGCAGCTAAGCCTCCGAGTGAGAGTCTGGCTCACCACTCGGTAGGATTTTGACAAACTTAGGCGAAACGGATTCGCAGCTAAGTCACCCACTGAGGGGGAATTTTATTGGACAAAAATAAAAAGTGACAGAAATTATGGAGGAACTATGACACTATTATTTTGAGGTCCATGATCTACAAAAGTATTTTATTGCAACTCATCCGAGTGATAAAACTTAAGTGTAGAATGGGCGGAGTAGCTCCGCGTTCCAAGCTCGGGGCTCGTCGATATTATGCTCGACGTTGTAAAGACGGTACGCCCCGTTGTGGAGAACCTTGGCGACGATGAAGGGGCCTTCCCAAGAAGGAGCAAGCTTGTGTGGTTTGTGCTGATCCACTCGGAGAACCAAATCCCCTTCCTGGAAGGCTCGACCTCTCACATTTCGGGCGTGGAAACGGCGCAGATCTTGTTGGTAGATGGTCGACCGGATCAAAGCCATCTCCCTTTCTTCCTCTAAAAGGTCGACTGCGTCCTGCCGCGCTTGTTCAGCTTCTGCTTCGTTGTAGATTTCGACTCGGGGAGCATTATGCAGAAGATCACTTGGTAAGACCGCTTCGGCTCCATAGACCAAGAAGAATGGAGTTCTTCCGGTCGACCGATTAGGTGTGGTCCGCAGTCCCCAGAGTACAGAAGGAAGTTCGTCGACCCAAGCTCCAGCCGCGTGTTTGAGATCACGCATCAGTCGAGGCTTCAGTCCCTTGAGAATCAGTCCATTAGCTCGCTCTGCTTGTCCATTCGACTGCGGATGGGCGACTGATGCGTAGTCGACCCGTGTGCCCTGGGAGTCGCAGAAAGCTCTGAATTCCTCTGAGTCAAAGTTCGACCCATTATCCGTAATGATGCTGTGCGGGACTCCATATCTGAATATTAGTTCCCTGATGAAGCTAACAGCAGTACCGGTGTCAAGGCTCTTGATTGGTTTAGCCTCGATCCACTTGGTGAACTTGTCGACTGCCACCAGTACATGCGTGAAGCCACTTCGTCCTGTTCTCAAAGGACCGATCATGTCCAGCCCCCAAACTGCAAAAGGCCAGACGAGTGGGATGGTCTTCAAAGCTGACGCAGGCTTGTGCGACATATTCGAGTAGAACTGACATCCCTCGCACTTATCTACTATCTCTTTTGCCATCTCATTCGCCTTGGGCCAGTAAAATCCGGCTCGGTATGCTTTGGCCACGATGGTCCGAGAGGACGCATGATGACCACAGGTCCCCGAGTGAATATCATTGAGGATGAGTCGACCTTCTTCTGGTGTTATGCACTTCTGACCGACTCCAGTCGCGCTTTCTCTGTATAATTGTCCTTGGATTACGGTAAAGGCCTTAGATCGACGGACGATCCGTCGAGCCTCTTCCTCATCCTCCGGAAGCTCTTTCCTCAAGATATATGCGACATACGGAATCGTCCAGTCGGGAATGACTATCAAAACCTCCATGATCAAGTCGACCACCGCTGGGACTTCAACTTCAGTCGGATCTGTGGCGCTCTTGGGCTGCGGAGTTTCTTCGGTGAAAGGATCTTCTTTGACTGACGGAGTGTGTATATGCTCCAAGAACACACCACTCGGAATGGCTTCTCTCTTGGAACCTATCTTTGCTAGATCATCAGCTGCTTGATTTTTCAGTCGGGGTATATGATGGAGCTCCAACCCCTCGAACTTCTTCTCCAGCTTCCTCACTGCACTGCAGTATCCAGTCATGGCTGGGCTTCTCACGTCCCACTCTTTCATCACCTGATTGACCACTAAATCCGAGTCGCCATAGACCATTAGGCGACGGATGCCGAGTGAAATGGCCATGCGCAACCCATATAGGAGGGCCTCATATTCTGCCTCATTGTTGGAGGAATCAAAGTGAATCTGGAGCACATATCTGAGCTTATCTCCTCTGGGGGAAACCAGGACAACCCCAGCACCGGAACCATTCAACATCTTAGAGCCATCGAAAAACATGGTCCAATGCTCCGAGTGAACTTCAGTCGGCTGCTGTTGTTCAATCCACTCGGCGAGGAAATCTGCTATCGCCTGGGACTTAATGGCTTTCTTTGCCTCAAACTTGATATCAAGGGGAAGAAGTTCAATCGCCCATTTGGCCACTCGACCAGTTGCATCTCTGTTGTGCAAAATCTCTGATAGTGGAGCGTCGCTGACGACTGTGATGGAATGGTCAGAGAAATAATGAGCAACCTTCTTTGTGGTCATGTATATTCCATACACAAGCTTCTGATAATGAGGATATCTCTGCTTGGATGGAGTCAAGACTTCAGACAAATAATACACTGGGCGCTGAACTTTGAGAGCTTTTCCTTCTTCTTCCCGCTCGACAGTACTGACGACTTGTCCTGTGGCTGCGATGTAGAGCAACAGAGGCTCTTTGCTGATTGGAGCAGCAAGCACCGGCTGGGTGGAGAGCAGAGCTTTTAGCTCGGCAAACGCTGCATCAGCTTCTGGAGTCCACTCGAACTTGTCAGCCTTCTTCATCAGTCGGTAAAGAGGCAGTGCCTTTTCACCGAGTCGTGAGATGAATCGACTTAATGCGGCCAAGCATCCAGTAAGCTTCTGGACATCGTGCACTCGCACAGGGCGTTTCATTCGGAGAATAGTGCCAATCTTCTCTGGGTTAGCGTCGATTCCCCGTTCGGAAACGAGAAAACCGAGTAACTTGCCACCAGGAACTCCAAATGTGCACTTTGATGGATTGAGCTTGATATCATACCTTCTGAGGTTGGCAAATGTTTCGGCGAGGTCAGCGAGCAGGTCGGAACCTTTTCGTGACTTGACAACAATATCATCCATATAAGCTTCCACATTCCGACTGATTTGGGTGAGTAGACACTTCTGAATCATTCGCATAAATGTGGCTCTGGCATTCTTGAGGCCGAATGGCATGGTGATATAGCAGAAGCACCCGAATGGAGTGATGAAAGCTGTTTTTACCTCATCGGGCCCGTACAGACGGATCTGGTGGTACCCGGGTAAGCATCTAAAAAAGACAACCTCTCGCATCTCGCGGTCGAGTCAACAATTTGATCTATGCGAGGGAGAGGAAAGTGATCTTTCGGGCAGGCCCGGTTGATGTGCTTGAAATCAATGCACATTCGGAGCGACTTGTCCTTCTTAGGAACCATGACGACATTAGCGAGCCACTCGGAGTGGTATATCTCTCGGATAAATCCTGCCGCCAACAGTCGAGCCACTTCTTCACCGATGGCCTTTCTCTTCTGGACGGCGGACCGCCGAAGATGCTCTTTGACTGGTTTTGCAGACGAGTCGACTCTTAGGCGATGCTCAGCCAGTCCCCTGGGAACACCTGGCATGTCAGCGGGCTTCCATGCAAAAATGTCCCAGTTCTCACGGAGGAACTGGATGAGCGCTTCTTCCTATTTTGGGTCGAGTGTTGTGGAGATGCGGGTCGGAGCTGCTTCGGGGTCGGTCGGGTGAATGTGAACAGGCTTCGTCTCACCGGACGACTGGAATGCAGACTCTGTGGCGGGCTTCTTGGATCGCAGCAAGTCACTCGGATCTGCGTTTTGCTTGTATTCTTCGAACTCGACCGCCGTCACTTGGGAATCGGCAATCTTGGAGCCCTTCTGAAAGCACTCCTCTACCTTTTTCCTATCACCGGTGACAGTGATCACACCTTTGGGACCGGGCATCTTCAATTTGAGGTACACGTAACATGGTCGAGCCATGAACCGTGCATAGGCTGGTCTCCCCAAAATGGCATGATATGCACTTTGAAAATCCACGACCTCAAACGTCAACTTTTCTTTGCGAAAATGCTTCGAATCACCAAACACTACGTCCAAAGCTATCTGGCCGAGTGACTCGGCCTTCTTTCCTGGTATAACTCCATGGAAGCTCATGTTACTAGTGCTCAGTCGGGACATCGGAATGCCCATACCTTTCAATGTGTCTGCATACAATAAGTTCAGCCCACTTCCACCATCCATCAGCACCTTTGTCAGTCGAGTGCCTTCGACAACTGGATCGACCACCAAAGCTTGCCTCCCGGGGGTGGCAATATGAGTCGGGTGATCAGATTGGTCGAATGTGATGGGTGTTTGACACCACTTCAGATAATTTTCCTTTGCTGGGGCAACCATGTTCACCTCTCGGTTAATCACTTTCAGTCGACTTCTGCTTTCCACATCTGCAAAGATCATCAGAGTGGAGTTGATATGCGGATATCCTCCCTCACTGTCCTCTTTGTCTTCGGCCTTGTCCGACTCCTTCTCCTTGTCCTTAGACTGTTTTCCCTGAAACTGCTGGATCAGGAGTCGACATTGGCGAGTGGTGTGCTTTGGGTAAATGATATTCCCCTCTTCATCTTTCTTCGTGTGAATGTGACACGGCATATCCATCACGTCGTTCCCTTCTTTATCCTTTACCTTCTTGGGGTTCCAGGATCCTTTTGGTTTCCCCTTAAACTTTCCTTGAGTCACGGCCAGAGCCTCTCCAGGAGCTGCCGGTTCAGCCTTCCGCTTCTGTTTCCGACTGGTGTTTCCTTTTTCCGACTGACTCGGCTTGTGCTTGCCGCTGCGGAGTCGGTCTTCTTCTTCGCCGTTGGCGTACTTGGTAGCAATCTCCATCATCCGACTCAAGGTCATGTCACCGGTTCGACCAAATTTCAAACTCAGTTCTCTGTTCTTGACGCCGTCTTTGAAGGCGCATACTGCCTGGTGATCAGAGACATTTTCCACAGTGTGGTGCAAAGTGATCCACCTCTGAATATACTCTCTGAGAGTCTCATTAGTTTTCTGCACGCAGACTTGCAACTCTGTCAATCCCGCTGGTCGCTTGCAAGTCCCTTCAAACGTTCTGACGAACACTCGGGACAGATCTTCCCAAGTGTAAATGCTGCTAGGAGGTAATTGAGTCAACCATGCCCTGGCAGAACCTTCCAACATGAGGGGCAAATGCTTCATGGCCACCTCGTCGTTCCCACCACCGATCTGAACTGCCACTCGGTAGTCTTCAAGCCAAGTTTCAGGCTTAGACTCACCAGTGAACTTGCTGACTCCTGTTGCCAACCTGAAATTGGGGGGGGGGGGATAACTGCGGCTCTGATAGCTCTGCTAAAACATTCAGGACCAGAAACGTGTAGTCGACTGCTCGTGGGTACATCTCTGTCGAGTGCGCCTCGATGGGCCCTGTTCCGGTCGACCAACCCTTGCACGATAATGGATCGCGCGTCAAAGCCTGGCTCTCTGGGGTCAACTGGAACCCTACGCCCTGTACTGTACTGACACCTATCATCTGGCTGCCGAGGAGCGTAAGACCCACCCCTCGGAGGGGAATAGGGCACTCGACGCCTATCATCTCGGTCGAGTCTGTCGCCATATTGATCTCGCCGATTCTCACGCCCTTCGGGCCGCGGAGGCGATCTGGGGCTGTGAGCCGACTGAACCGTATTCACAGTGACAGATCGACTGTGAATTCTGTTGCGCGACTGAGACACGGCTGAATTCTGATCTCCTGCTGCCCGGAGCAGATCCCTGATCTGCAGCAAACCTCTGCCAGCTTCCGACTGCGAAGGCTGAATGGACTCTGCTATACGGGTCGCAGCTGCTAAATTCTGAATTGGGGTTCGATATACCTGAGTCGGCGGGAAGAGTTGACGTCGACTGGTGTCGGGAACTCGTTGTCGCGCGCGCTCGTCGAGTGCTCGCTGAAGGTTCTCCAGTTGAGTGCGCTCGGCCACATTGGCCAGACGCGCCTCCTCCAAGGCACGAGCCTCGGGGGTTTCTCCTGTGATGGGAATACGCAGGGGATCCTCGTTCCTGCGGCGAAGCTCTTCTCTTTGCAGAGAGTCGAGTGGCTTGGGCTGGTACTCTTCGTAGTCTCGTGCAGGGTCGCCGCCGTCACCTGCTCCACCACCACGGGCGAAGCCAGGAGGGCTGTGGGGCCCGTCGACCATCAAGATTTCCGCCGCTGGATCACTGCTTCCGCACTCGGATGCAGTCTCTCCGGAGCCAGTCGACTGATCGAACAAGCCGTAGAGAGATTCGTTGGGCTCGATTGCCGCAACTCGTGTAGTGGCCGATTGGCGAGCCACCGCGTGACTCACCCATCGCTGAAGCCTCGACCGGCCTGAGCGCTTGCGCTGGCGGGAGACCGGGAGGGTGGACGATGGAGGAGCCGACCGATACTGGGTCGACGGTTGCCGCAGCAGAATGCCGCGGACACATGCGCGAAAATGCGTCGCACCGCGGACGGGGAGCGCGTCTACGTCGAGTGGAGCCTCCTGGAGCCATGCGGAGTCGTCGGCGATGAAGGTGAGAGTGCCGAGACGGATCTCTTGACCCTTGACCAAAACTCCAGCAGACACCATGATGAGAGTACTCGGAAGAATCGCAACTTCTCCACAAAATCGCTAAAACACCTGCCCCACGGTGGGCGCCAACTGTCGTGGTTCTAAGCCTGACAGTAGAGTGGGGGGTAGGTATGGAGAGGCAAGGTCCTAGCTATGGAGAGGTTGTAAGCACAAAGGATGTACGAGTTCAGGCCCTTCTCGGAAGAAGTAACAGCCCTACGTCTCGGAGCCCGGAGGCGGTCGAGTGGATTATGAATGTATGAATTACAAGGTGCCGAACCCCTCTGCCTGTGGAGGAGGGTGGCTTATATAGAGTGCGCCAGGACCCTAGCCAGCCCACGCAGGAGAGGGTTTAAGGTGAGTTAAGTCTGGGGCGTTACTGGTAACGCCCCACATAAAGGCCTTTACTATCATAAAGTCTACTTGATTACAGGCCGTTGCAGTGCAGAGTGCCTCTTGACCTCCTGGTGGTCGAGTGAGTCTTCGTGGTCGAGTCCTTCAGGCCAGTCTAGTGAATCCTCGTTGGTCGACTGGAAGGCGACCTCTTCTAAGGATGTCCTGGGGTAAGTTACTTGGATCAGGTCCATGACCCTACCCTAGGTACATAACCCCATCACCGCCTAATCCAATTCCACTAGCATCACATTCAAGCTCAAAAGTCTTATTAAAATCAGGAAGTTGGAGTAAAGGAGCATGTGTCAACTTATCTTTCAATACCGAGAAGGCTTCTTCCTGTGCGGTACCCCAAAGAAAAGGCACATCTTTCTTTGTAAGCTCATTGAGAGGTGCAGCAATGGTGCTGAAATCTCTCACAAAACGCCTATAGAATCCAGCGAGGCCAAGAAAACTCCTCACTTGTGTGACCGTTTTGGGCTGCGGCCACTCTGAAGAGCTTCAATCTTGGCTTTATCAACTTCAATTCCCTGTGGAGTAACAACATAGCCAAGAAAAGATACTCGGTCGGTGCAAAAGGTGCACTTCCCAAGGTTACCAAACAAACGTGCATCACGTAGAGCAATAAAAACAGCACGTAAATGCTCCAAATGTTCTTCCAAAGATCTGCTATAAATCAGTATATCATCAAAATAGACTACCACAAATCGTCCACTGAAAGCACGTAAAACTTCGTTCATTAGTCTCATGAAAGTACTAGGCGCATTAGTTAACCCAAAAGGCATGACTAACCACTCATATAAACCAAACTTTGTTTTAAATGCTGTTTTCCATTCGTCACCCAATTTCATACGAATTTGATGGTAACCACTACGCAAATCAACTTTGGAGAATATTGTAGAGCCACTCAATTCATCAAGCATATCATCTAGCCTAGGAATAGGATGACGATAACGAATAGTAATATTATTAATGCCTCTACAATCAACACACATACGTGATGTACCATCCTTTTTCGGCACTAGAATAATAGGAACAGCACAAGGACTAAGGGATTCGCTTATATAACCTTTGTCGAGAAGCTCTTGTACTTGACGCATAATCCCCTTCGTCTCCTCTGGATTGGTACGGTATGGTGCACGGTTTGGCAGTGAAGCACCGGGAATTAAGTCAATCTGATGCTCAATCCCTCGAATAGGCGGTAATCTCGGTGGCACGTCTTGTGGAAAGACGTCAGCGAACTCCTGCAAAATGTTAGTGACAGCAGGAGGCAAAGAGGAAGGCACGTCCTCGAATGAAAATAATGCCTCTTTGCACACAAAAGCATAGCAAACAGATTTGCTGAAATCTAGCTCATCAATATCAGATTTGGTGGCAAATAAACATGCACTTTTCAATTTAATTTCAGAAGCAACACTAGATGGTTTATTATTAGGCTTCATTTGTTGCTCAAATTCTTTTGCCACAATCTGATTTTCACTCTTATTCGTCTCCTGTTTTGCTTTATTAGCTCTATTAATATCATCTTTCAAAATGGAATCAGGAGTCATAGGAAGCAAAGTAATATTTTTATCCTTATGAACAAGAGTATAGTGATTGTTTCTACCATGGTGTACAGAATTTTTATCAAATTGCCATGGTCTACCAAGTAATAAGGAACATGCTTGCATAGGTACCACATCACAATCAACATAATCACCATATGTAGAGATACTAAAATGCACACGAACAGTACGTGTTACCTTAACCTTGCCGCTGTTGTTAAACCATTGGATGTAGTAAGGATGTGGATGTGGTCTTGTGGTGAGAGAAAGCTTCTCCACCATCTCCATGCTAGCTGATGAGGACATGACTACCTTGGATATGACCAAAAATATTGCATATATGCATATTTGTCAGGTGATTTCTAGTGCAAACTATTTAATAATCTATTTATGTTATCCAGAACAAAAATACTTCACACACTTTTGTGTTTTGTCTAATTGCAGGTGTATGGGACATTTGTATAATCCACATATGAAGATAAGGAAGAAAGAGATGTTTATTTGCTGTCCAAAAAGTTCTCTCACGTCACTTTTGGCCCAAGAGAAGATAGAGTCCAAGTCTCTCACGTTCTGGATTCAGATTCGGACTGCACAGACACACCTGACTCAAAACGCACACAAGTTTTCCATACGGACTCCGAATTGGGTGATTCTTTTTTTGTTGGAAACTAGATTTAGTGCACTTTCCAACCCAATTGGAATCACCTTCAAATTCGTCCGGAGCGTTGAGTTGTGGACGAAACAATCTGATACTGCAGCAGAATCCGAGTCAAACTACAAGTCCAAAGGTGTTACATCACCTCCACTTGGGCCCATTGGCCTTGTACGACCTAGATTTAGTTTTAGGCTGCCTTGGGACGTCCTCCCACCTCCTTGGCCGCCACCCCTTGCTCCTATATAAGTAGATCCATCTAGTAGCTTTTCCTTGGGATTTGTTTAGTTAAAAGTTAGCCATTGCAACTTCGTGTACTTCGTTTGTGTCCAACGACCAGACCAAGACCGCTTACGGATCCCCACCTTTATCAATACTTCATATATACTCGCAATATTCAGATTGCTTTTATCATATTCTTGCTTGTTCTTCGATTGCTTGCAGGAATAGACCTTCGTGGTCAGGTTGATTGTGCTCCGGCGTGGTCAATAACCTCTCGGAGTTGGTTTAGCGATTGTTAAGGCATAACGTCGTGCACGTTTGTAGTCGGATCGTCAAAGTCGTCTCCACCAAATCGATAGTTATCATCTCATCGAAAGATCGGGACACCCCGCTTCTATCAAGTGGTATCAGTTTTCAGGTTGCTCGGTGAGAATTTCCAGTTTTCCTAGATTAGATTTATTTTCTTACCTATTGTCCAAGAAAAAGCCACAAAAAAGAGTTAGATCTATTCATCCTTGGTCCAAGCCAGTCTGAGCCTTTGCAATTTTCTTTTCATTGCTTGCATAGTTGAATTATCGGTTGCATCGTCGTGTCGAGTTGCTGGTCTTAGTGTCTAGGTCGTTTAGAGTTTCGAGTTCTGTTCACATTTGTCACGCCACCGCTGCATCGTTATCCCTTCCGCTGTCCACCATCCATCCATCAGTTTCCACCACGTGCTACCCACCGTTCATTGTCATAATCATAGTTGAGATCATTCACATCTTCGCTTGATCCAATCTGCATCTTATCTAGTTTGTTTGGAACGAGAGAGAGAGAAAAAAGAAGGAGAAAAAGAAAGACGGAGAAAAAAAAGAGAGAAAAAAAAAGTAAAAAAAAGGTCAGAGAGAGAAGAAAAAGAAAAAAAAAGTGAGAAAAAAGGAGGGAAGAAAAAAAATTGGATATATCTAGAATCAATCTCGTACCTGAATTCGGATTGGAATC
Organism: Triticum aestivum; assembly: GCF_018294505.1. NCBI lineage: Eukaryota > Viridiplantae > Streptophyta > Magnoliopsida > Poales > Poaceae > Triticum > Triticum aestivum. The sequence continues at coordinate 108,563 of NW_025228072.1, forward strand.
TGTTTTGCGCACTGTTCAGTAAAACAGGTGTATCTTCCTCATACGAAGTCCGTTTTGGTTCTGTGAGTACTCAAATTGAAGCTAGCGACGAGCCGCATCTAAATAGTTGCAGAAGCTAGTTCAATATTTGACACCTCAAAATCGGCTTCTAAATAGGTCTTTTTGCCCTCCGAAGTTCGTGAACACAGCTTGTTCCAATTTTTCAGGCCAGTTTTAGAATTCTTTGACTCCTTATATCAACTCGGAATTGAGTGATTCTTGTTGCATTGGAAAGCTTGAGTTAGTAGCATTCTTTGAAAGAATTTATCAGAAAATTGGCTCAAACTTTTCAAGAGGAAAGTTGGAGAGAGTTGTTGTATATCCTGCTTGGCAGTTGTTTTTCATCATTACCTTCACTGCCGTTGTGATCTTCACTTATATCTTGCTGTCCAGAGCTACTTAGTATCCTTGATTGATTCTAGTTGTGCTACGCCGTGACCTCATTAGTGTTCTAGGCTCGCGTCTCTAGTACGGTCTAGCCTAGGACCAGCACAGTACCGTCGTTGAGCGTTTATTCAACATTGCATCTTTGAATTAATTATTGCTAATCTTTTGCTACCATATATAGCCAACCCAGCTCCACATATTTCTACACCGTGTATACGTACGCTCCCCTGGCAATCGCTTTACTCAATATTCGGAGTTACTTGACACCGCTGGTTGCCGATCACCGCCTGCTGCATGGTAAGAACTTGTAAGACATTGATATTTGCTTTACTGTGAGCGTTTTACCACCACATCCTAGTAGTTATAGGAACATTATTTTTGGGTTTTGTTTCTTGTTCTACTAATCATGACAGGATTCAGAGTCAATTCATGGGCTTTGTCGATCGCGGGAGACGTGCCACCACCTTTGCAAATACCACAACCGTCACGAGAGGTGCACAAACATCCAAATGCACATGATCAGGTTAATGTATCTATACCACCATTTAATGGCCGTTTCAAACCTGCTTTATATATTGAATGGGAGTTCGACATAAAAAATATATTTGCTTCCCATAATTTCGATGAACATAAAAAGGTTAAGGTTGCGGTTGGTTCTTTCACTGGTTATGCTTTGGTTTGGTGGAGTGAATATTGTCGGTTACACCCTGATTATATACCTACTACTTGGGATGATTTGAAACTTGCCATGCGACATACTTTCGTCCCTGCTTATTATACTCGTGACATGATTAAGAAGTTGCAACACTTAAAACAAGGTAGTGAAACTGTAACAAAATATTATGATGATTTACAAACTACCTTGTTGCATTCCTCTTTAGAAGAAAGTGAAGATGATTTTATGGATAGATTTTGGGGAGGATTAAACCGTGATATTCAAGAGATACTAATTCATGAAGAGTGTTATCCTGTGGACCATTTGTTTCATCTTGCTTGCAAAGCTGAACAGGAAATAAAACGACGTGTTGGCCACGAGGAGAACAAGCGCACGGTGCACATTCCAAGAGTTGATATGATTGTTCCTTCAACTACTAGGCATACTATGACAACCACATCCGTTGTTGTCAGGACTACATCACCTCCACCATGTGACACATCGCCCCCGAGAGTGGCTACATCATCTGAGTTGATCATAAGAGGTAATGACAAAGGTACTGATCTTCCATCTCTACATGAGAATGATGAATGCCTTGTCAATTTGAATGCACCATGTGATGAGCTACCCACTACTTTGATCACACCACCTATTTTAGAGGACTACGTTGATAATTTGACTTTGCCATGTGATCAAACAACTGAAATACCAACAATTTTGAGTGCACCCATTGAATTAACTATTGATGCAAAAGAACCAATGTTTAATCATTTTGATATGACCTCTAATCTTGGTGATGATTCTGTGTTGAATGACTTATTGCATGTTTGCTTATTTAAGCATGTTGCAGCATGTAAATTTGATGCAAGTAAGGTTTATTCACCAATGTTGGGATGGTTTAATGATGAACATTGTCAATCTTTTGAAATGAATAAGAGCTTCACTTATATGTGCAAACTGAGTTGCAATATTTTCATGCCTTCTACTTCTTGTGCTAATCTTTTGGCTTTAGATTTTATGAACTATGCAAGTTACTCATCTATTCATGTGTCATATATGCAAAAATCAAGGGAAGTAAAAATGGATGACAGATACATATACAACATGTACACCTTGTCTCTTTTGTTAGCCACATTTCAGATTAAGCAACGCCGAGGACGGCTTTATTTTCAAGAAGGGGAGGATGATGAGGACATAACTACCTTGGATATGACCAAAAATATTGCATATATGCATATTTGTCAGGTGATTTCTAGTGCAAACTATTCAATAATCTATTTATGTTATCCAGAACAAAAATACTTCACACACTTTTGTGTTTTGTCTAATTGCAGGTGTATGGGACATTTGTACAATCCACATATGAAGATAAGGAAGAAAGAGATGTTTATTTGCTGTCCAAAAAGTTCTCTCACGTCACTTTTGGCCCAAGAGAAGATAGAGTCCAAGTCTCTCACGTTCTGGATTCAGATTCGGACTGCACAGACACACCTGACTCAAAACGCACACAAGTTTTTCATACGGACTCCGAATTGGGTGATTCTTTTTTTGTTGGAAACTAGATTTCGTGCACTTTCCAACCCAGTTGGAATCACCTTCAAATTCGTCCGGAGCGTTGAGTTGTGGACGAAACAATCTGATGCTGCAGCAGAATCCGAGTCAAACTACAAGTCCAAAGGTGTTACATCACCTCCACTTGGGCCCATTGGCCTTGTACGACCTAGATTTAGTTTTAGGCTGCCTTGGGACGTCCTCCCACCTCCTTGGCCTCCACCCCTTGCTCCTATATAAGTAGATCCATCTAGTAGCTTTTCCTTGGGATTTGTTTAGTTAAAAGTTAGCCAACGCAACTTCGTGTACTTCGTTTGTGTCCAACGACCAGACCAAGACCGCTTTCGGATCCCCACCTTTATCAATACTTCATACATATTTGCAATATTCAGATTGCTTTTATCATATTCTTGCTCGTTCTTCGATTGCTTGCAGGAATAGACCTTCGTGGTCAGGTTGATCGTGCACCGGCGTGGTCAATAACCTCTGGAGATTGGTTTAGCGATTGCTAAGGCGCAACGTCGTGCACGTTTGTAGTCGGATCGTCAAAGTCGTCTCCACCAAATCGATAGTTACCATCTCATCGAAAGATCGGGACCCTCGTCTCTATCAATATAGCCACTCTCGGGGGCGATGTGTCACATGGTGGAGGTGATGTAGTCCTGACAACAACGGATGTGGTTGTCATAGTATGCCTAGTAGTTGAAGGAACAATCATATCAACTCTTGGAATGTGCACCGTGCGCTTGTTCTCCTCGTGGCCAACACGTCGTTTTATTTCCTGTTCAGCTTTGCAAGCAAGATGAAACAAATGGTCCATAGGATAACACTCTTCATGAATTAGTATCTCTTGAATATCACGGTTTAATCCTCCCCAAAATCTATCCATAAAATCATCTTCACTTTCTTCTAAAGAGGAATGCAACAAGGTAGTTTGTAAATCATCATAATATTTTGTTACAGTTTCACTACCTTGTTTTAAGTGTTGCAACTTCTTAATCATGTCACGAGTATAATAAGCAGGGACGAAAGTATGTCACATGGCAAGTTTCAAATCATCCCAAGTAGTAGGTATATAATCAGGGTGTAACCGACAATATTCACTCCACCAAACCAAAGCATAACCAGTGAAAGAACCAACCGCAACCTTAACCTTTTTATGTTCATTGAAATTATGGGAAGCAAATATATTTTTTATGTCGAACTCCCATTCAATATATAAAGCAGGTTTAAAACGGCCATTAAATGGTGGTATAGATACATTAACCTGATCATGTGCATTTGGATGTTTGTGCACCTCTCGTGACGGTTGTGGTATTTGCAAAGGTGGTGGCACGTCTCCCGTGATCGACAAAGCCCATTTGGATGTAATTTCGAAACACATAAGTATAGGCTATTTTTGAGTACGTATGTGTGGGGAAACAAGAGATAGGGTTGATTTCGGACCCCTCCACCAAGGGCCACGAAATTCCCCCCTCTTCCTCCATATATACGACCCTTAGGGCATCGTTTAGACCTCGGGTTTTGTTTAGATTAAAAGTTCGCCATAGCTGCAACTTCACGTACTTCGTTTGTGTTCAACGACCAGACAAAGGCGTCACAGAACCCCACCTTGATCAATAAAGCTTTCATCTTATATTCGCAATATCCAGATTGCAATCTTAGTTTCTTGCTTGTTCTTCGTTTGCTCGCAGGAAACAGACCCTCGTGGTCAGGTTGATCGTGCTCCGGCGTGGTCAATAACCTCTCGGAGTTGGTTTAGCAATTGCTAAGGACTCTATCTTCTCTTGGGCTTTGTCGATTGCGGGAGACGTGCCACCACCTTTGCAAATACCACAACCGTCACGAGAGGTGCACAAACATCCAAATGCACATGATCAGGTTAATGTATCTATACCACCATTTAATGGCCGTTTTAAACCTGCTTTATATATTGAATGGGAGTTCGACATAAAAAATATATTTGCTTCCCATAATTTCGATGAACATAAAAAGGTTAAGGTTGCGGTTGGTTCTTTCACTGGTTATGCTTTGGTTTGGTGGAGTGAATATTGTCGGTTACACCCTGATTATATACCTACTACTTGGGATGATTTGAAACTTGCCATGCGACATACTTTCGTCCCTGCTTATTATACTCGTGACATGATTAAGAAGTTGCAACACTTAAAACAAGGTAGTGACACTGTAACAAAATATTATGATGATTTACAAACTACCTTGTTGCATTCCTCTTTAGAAGAAAGTGAAGATGATTTTATGGATAGATTTTGGGGAGGATTAAACTGTGATATTCAAGAGATACTAATTCATGAAGAGTGTTATCCTATGGACCATTTGTTTCATCTTGCTTGCAAAGCTGAACAGGAAATAAAACGACGTGTTGGCCACGAGGAGAACAAGCGCACGGTGCACATTCCAAGAGTTGATATGATTGTTCCTTCAACTACTAGGCATACTATGACAACCACATCCGTTGTTGTCAAGACTACATCACCTCCACCATGTGACACATCGCCCCCGAGAGTGGCTACATCATCTGAGTTGATCATAAGAGGTAATGACAAAGGTACTGATCTTCCATCTCTACATGAGAATGAAGAATGCCTTGTCAATTTGAATGCACCATCTGATGAGCTACCCACTACTTTGATCACACCACCTATTTTAGAGGACTACGTTGATAATTTGACTTTGCCATGTGATCAAACAACTGAAATACCAACAATTTTTAGTGCACCCATTGAATTAACTATTGATGCAAAAGAACCAATGTTTAATCATTTTGATATGACCTCTAATCTTGGTGATGATTCTGTGTTGAATGACTTATTGCATGTTTGCTTATTTAAGCATGTTGTAGCATGTAAATTTGATGCAAGTAAGGTTTATTCACCAATGTTGGGATGGTTTAATGATGAACATTGTCAATCTTTTGAAATGAATAAGAGCTTCACTTATATGTGCAAACTGAGTTGCAATATTTTCATGCCTTCTAGTTCTTGTGCTAATTTTTTGGCTTTAGATTTTATGAACTATGCAAGTTACTCATCTATTCATGTGTCATATATGCAAAAATCAAGGGAAGTAAAAATGGATGACATATACATATACAACATGTACACCTTGTCTCTTTTGTTAGCCACATTTCAGATTAAGCAACGCCGAGGACGGCTTTATTTTCAAGAAGGGGAGGATGATGAGGACATGACTACCTTGGATATGACCAAAAATATTGCATATATGCATATTTGTCAGGTGATTTCTAGTGCAAACTATTCAATAATCTATTTATGTTATCCAGAACAAAAATACTTCACACACTTTTGTGTTTTGTCTAATTGCAGGTGTATGGGACATTTGTACAATCCACATATGAAGATAAGGAAGAAAGAGATGTTTATTTGCTGTCCAAAAAGTTCTCTCACGTCACTTTTGGCCCAAGAGAAGATAGAGTCCAAGTCTCTCACGTTCTGGATTCAGATTCGAACTGCACAGACACACCTGACTCAAAACGCACACAAGTTTTTCATACAGACTCCGAATTGGGTGATTCTTTTTTTGTTGGAAACTAGATTTCGTGCACTTTCCAACCCAATTGGAATCACCATCAAATTCGTCCGGAGCGTTGAGTTGTGGACGAAACAATCTGATGCTGCAGCAGAATCCGAGTCAAACTACAAGTCCAAAGGTGTTACATCACCTCCACTTGGGCCCATTGGCCTTGTACGACCTAGATTTAGTTTTAGGCTGCCTTGGGACGTCCTCCCACCTCCTTGGCCGCCACCCCTTGCTCCTATATAAGTAGATCCATCTAGTAGCTTTTCCTTGGGATTTGTTTAGTTAAAAGTTAGCCATTGCAACTTCGTGTACTTCGTTTGTGTCCAACGACCAGACCAAGACCGCTTACGGATCCTCACCTTTATCAATACTTCATATATACTCGCAATATTCAGATTGCTTTTATCATATTCTTGCTTGTTCTTCGATTGCTTGCAGGAATAGACCTTCGTGGTCAGGTTGATTGTGCTCCAGCGTGGTCAATAACCTTTCGGAGTTGGTTTAGCGATTGCTAAGGCGCAACGACGTGCACGTTTGTAGTCGGATCGTCAAAGTCATCTCCACCAAATCGGTAGTATCATCTCATCGAAAGATCGGGACACCCCCACCTCTATCAAGTGGTATCAGTTTTCAGGTTGCTCGGTGAGAATTTCCAGTTTTCCTAGATTAGATTTATTTTCTTACCTATTGTCCAAGAAAAAGTCACACAAAAAAAAGTTAGATCTGTTCATCCTTTATCCAAGCCAGTCTGAGCCTTTGCAATTTTCTATTCATTGTTTGCATAGTTGAATTATCGGTTGCATTGTCGTGTAAGTTGCTGGTCTTAGCGTCTAGTTCCTTTAGAGTTTCGAGTTCTGTTCACATTAGTCACGCCGCCGCTGCATCATTATCCCTTCCGCTGTCCACCATCCCATCTATTAATTTCCACCACGTGCTACGCACTGTTCATTGTCATAATCATAGTTGAGGTCATTCACATCTTCGCCTGATCCAATCTGCATCTTATCTAGTTTGTCTTGAAAAAAAAGATAGAGAAAAAAAAGAGAAAAAAGGAAAAAAAAAGAAAAAGAGAGAGAAGAAAAAGAAAAAAAAAGCGTGAGAAAAAAAAAAAGAGAAGAAAAAAAATTGGATCTATCTAGAATCAATCTCGTACCTGAATTCGGATTGGAATCTGTTTTGCGCACTGTTCAGTAAAACAGGTGTATCTTCCTCATACGAAGTCCGTTTTGGCTCCGTGAGTACTCAAATTGAAGCTAGCGACGAGCCGCATCTAAATAGTTGCAGAAGCTAGTTCAATAGTTTACACCTCAAAATCGGCTTCTAAATAGGTCTTTTTGCCCTCCGAAGTTCATGAACACAGCTTGTTCCAATTTTTCAGGCCAGTTTTAGAATTCTTTGACTCCTCATATCAACTCGGAATTGAGTGATTCTTTTTGCATTGGAAAGCTTGAGTTAATAGCATTCTTTGAAAGAATTTATCAGAAAATTGTCTCAAACTTTTCAAGAGGAAAGTTGGAGAGAGAGTTGTTGTATATCCTGCTTGGCAGTTGTTTTTCATCATTATCTTCACTGCCGTTGTGATCTTCACTTATATCTTGCTGTCAAGAGCTACTTAGTATCCTTCATTGATGCTAGTTGTGCTACGCCGTGACCTCATTAGTGTTCTAGCCTCGCGTCTCTAGTACGGTCTAGCCTAGGACCAGCACAGTACCGTCGTTGAGCGTTTATTCAACATTGCATCTTTGAATTGATTATTGCTAATCTTTTGCTACCATATATAGCCAACCCAGCTCCACATATTTCTACACCGTGTATACGTACGCTCCCCTAGCAATCGCTTTACTCAATATTCGGAGTTACTTGACACCGCTGGTTGCCGATCACCGCCTGCTGCATGGTAAGAACTTGTAAGACATTGATATTTGCTTTACTGTGAGCGTTTTACCACCACATCCTAGTAGTTATAGGAACATTATTTTTGGGTTTTGTTTCTTGTTCTACTAATCATGACAGGATCCAGAGTCAATTCATGGGCTTTGTCGATCGCGGGTGACGTGCCACCACCTTTGCAAATACCACAACCGTCACGAGAGGTGCACAAACATCCAAATGCACATGATCAGGTTAATGTATCTATACCACCATTTAATGGCCGTTTTAAACCTGCTTTATATATTGAATGGGAGTTCGACATAAAAAATATATTTGCTTCCCATAATTTCGATGAACATAAAAAGGTTAAGGTTGCGGTTGGTTCTTTCACTGGTTATGCTTTGGTTTGGTGGAGTGAATATTGTCGGTTACACCTTGATTATATACCTACTACTTGGGATGATTTGAAACTTGCCATGCGACATACTTTCGTCCCTGCTTATTATACTCGTGACATGATTAAGAAGTTGCAACACTTAAAACAAGGTAGTGAAACTGTAACGAAATATTATGATGATTTACAAACTACCTTGTTGCATTCCTCTTTAGAAGAAAGTGAAGATGATTTTATGGATAGATTTTGGGGAGGATTAAACCATGATATTCAAGAGATACTAATTCATGAAGAGTGTTATCCTATGGACCATTTGTTTCATCTTGCTTGCAAAGCTGAACAGGAAATAAAATGACGTGTTGGCCACGAGGAGAACAAGCGCACGGTGCACATTCCAAGAGTTGATATGATTGTTCCTTCAACTACTAGGCATACTATGACAACCACATCCGTTGTTGTCAGGACTACATCACCTCCACCATGTGACACATCGCCCCCGAGAGTGGCTACATCATCTGAGTTGATCATAAGAGGTAATGACAAAGGTACTGATCTTCCATCTCTACATGAGAATGATGAATGCCTTGTCAATTTGAATGCACCATCTGATGAGCTACCCACTACTTTGATCACACCACCTATTTTAGAGGACTACGTTGATAATTTGACTTTGCCATGTGATCAAACAACTGAAATACCAACACTTTTGAGTGCACCCATTGAATTAACTATTGATGCAAAAGAACCAATGTTTAATCATTTTGATATGACCTCTAATCTTGGTGATGATTCTGTGTTGAATGACTTATTGCATGTTTATGTATTTAAGCATGTTGTAGCATGTAAATTTGATGCAAGTAAAGTTTATTCACCAATGTTGGGATGGTTTAATGATGAACATTGTCAATCTTTTGAAATGAATAAGAGCTTCACTTATATGTGCAAACTGAGTTGCAATATTTTCATGCCTTCTACTTCTTGTGCTAATTTTTTGGCTTTAGATTTTATGAACTATGCAAGTTACTCATCTATTCATGTGTCATATATGCAAAAATCAAGGGAAGTAAAAATGGATGACATATACATATACAACATGTACACCTTGTCTCTTTTGTTAGCCACATTTCAGATTAAGCAACGCCGAGGACGGCTTTATTTTTAAGAAGGGGAGGATGATGAGGACATGACTACCTTGGATATGACCAAAAATATTGCATATATGCATATTTGTCAGGTGATTTCTAGTGCAAACTATTCAATAATCTATTTATGTTATCCAGAACAAAAATACTTCACACACTTTTGTGTTTTGTCTAATTGCAGGTGTATGGGACATTTGTACAATCCACATATGAAGATAAGGAAGAAAGAGATGTTTATTTGCTGTCCAAAAAGTTCTCTCACGTCACTTTTGGCCCAAGAGAAGATAGAGTCCAAGTCTCTCACGTTTTGGATTCAGATTCGGACTGCACAGACATACCTGACTCAAAACGCACACAAGTTTTTCATACGGACTCCGAATTGGGTGATTCTTTTTTTTTTGGAAACTAGATTTCGCGCACTTTCCAACCCAATTGGAATCACCTTCAAATTCGTCCGGAGCGTTGAGTTGTGGACGAAACAATCTGATGCTGCAGCAGAATCCGAGTCAAACTACAAGTCCAAAGGTGTTACATCACCTCCACTTGGGCCCATTGGCCTTGTACGACCTAGATTTAGTTTTAGGCTGCCTTGGGACGTCCTCCCACCTCCTTGGCCGCCACCCCTTGCTCCTATATAAGTAGATCCATCTAGTAGCTTTTCCTTGGGATTTGTTTAGTTAAAAGTTAGACATTGCAACTTCGTGTACTTCGTTTGTGTCCAACGACCAGACCAAGACCGCTTCCGGATCCCCACCATTATCAATACTTCATATATATTTGCGATATTCAGATTGCTTTATCATATTCTTGCTCGTTCTTCGATTGCTTGCAGGAATAGACCTTCGTGGTTAGGCTGACCGTGCTTCCGGCATCATCAGTAACCTCAGAAGATTGGTTTAGCGATTGCTAAGGCGCAACGTCGTGCACGTTTGTAGTCGGATCGTCAAAGTCGTCTTCACCAAATCGATAGTTATCATCTCATCGAAAGATCGGGACACCCTCGCCTCTATCAAGTGGTATCAGTTTTCAGGTTGCTCGGTGAGAATTTCTAGTTTTCCTAGATTAGATTTATTTTCTTACCTATTGTCCAAGAAAAAGCCACAAAAAAGAGTTAGATCTATTCATCCTTGGTCCAAGCCAGTCTGAGCCTTTGCAATTTTCTTTTCATTGCTTGCATAGTTGAATTATCGGTTGCATCGTCGTGTCGAGTTGCTGGTCTTAGTGTCTAGTTCCTTTAGAGTTTCGAGTTCTGTTCACATTACTCACGCCGCCGCTGCATCATTATCCCTTCCGCCGTCCACCATCCCATCTATTAATTTCCACCACGTGCTATGCACTGTTCATTGTCATAATCATAGTTGAGGTCATTCACATCTTCACCTGATCCAATCTGCATCTTATCTAGTTTGTCTTGGAAAGAGGGAGAGAAAAAAGAGAGAGAAAAAAAAGAGAGAAAAAAAGAAAGAAAAAAAGAAAAAGAGAGAGAAGAAAAAGAAAAAAAAGAGAGAAGAAAAAAAATTGGATCTATCTAGAATCAATCTCGTACCTGAATTCGGATTGGAATCTGTTTTAAGCACTGTTCAGTAAAACAGGTGTATCTTCCTCATACGAAGTCCGTTTTGGCTCCGTGAGTACTCAAATTGAAGCTAGCGACGAGCCGCATCTAAGTAGTTGCAGAAGCTAGTCCAATATTTGACACCTCAAAATCGGCTTCTAAATAGGTCTTTTTGCCCTCCGAAGTTCATGAACACAGCTTATTCCAATTTTTCAGGCCAGTTTTAGAATTCTTTGACTCCTCATATCAACTCGGAATTGAGTGATTCTTTTTGCATTGGAAAGCTTGAGTTAGTAGCATTCTTTGAAAGAATTTATGAAAAAATTGTCTCAAACTTTTCAAGAGGAAAGTTGGAGAGATAGTTGTTGTATATCCTGCTTGGCAGTTGTTTTTCATCTTTATCTTCACTGCCGTTGTGATCTTCACTTATATCTTGCTGTCAAGAGCTACTTAGTATCCTTCATTGATGCTAGTTGTGCTACGCCGTGACCTTATTAGTGTTCTAGGCTCGCGTCTCTAGTCCGGTCTAGCCTAGGACCAGCACAGTACCGTCGTTGAGCGTTTATTCAACATTGCATCTTTGAATTGATTATTGCTAATCTTTTGCTACCATATATAGCCAACCCAGCTCCACATATTTCTACACCGTGTATACGTACGCTCCCCTGGCAATCGCTTTACTCAATATTCGGAGTTACTTGACACCGCTGGTTGCCGATCACCGCCTGCTGCATGGTAAGAACTTGTAAGACATTAATATTTGCTTTACTGTGAGCGTTTTACCACCACATCCTAGTAGTTATAGGAACATTATTTTTGGGTTTTGTTTCTTGTTCTACTAATCATGACAGGATCCAGAGTCAATTCATGGGCTTTGTCGATCGCGGGAGACGTGCCACCACCTTTGCAAATACCACAACCGTCACGAGAGGTGCACAAACATCCAAATGCACATGATCAGGTTAATGTATCTATACCACCATTTAATGGCCGTTTTAAACCTGCTTTATATATTGAATGGGAGTTCGACATAAAAAATATATTTGCTTCCCATAATTTCGATGAACATAAAAAGGTTAAGGTTGCGGTTGGTTCTTTCACTGGTTATGCTTTGATTTGGTGGAGTGAATATTGTCGGTTACACCCTGATTATATACCTACTACTTGGGATGATTTGAAACTTGCCATGCGACATACTTTCGTCCCTGCTTATTATACTCATGACATGATTAAGAAGTTGCAACACTTAAAACAAGGTAGTGAAACTGTAACAAAATATTATGATGATTTACAAACTACCTTGTTGCATTCCTCTTTAGAAGAAAGTGAAGATGATTTTATGGATAGATTTTGGGGAGGATTAAACCGTGATATTCAAGAGATACTAATTCATGAAGAGTGTTATCCTATGGACCATTTGTTTCATCTTGCTTGCAAAGATGAACAGGAAATAAAACGACGTGTTGGCCACGAGGAGAACAAGCGCACGGTGCACATTCCAAGAGTTGATATGATTGTTCCTTCAACTACTAGGCATACTATGACAACCACATCCGTTGTTGTCAGGACTACATCACCTCCACCATGTGACACATCGCCCCCGAGAGTGGCTACATCATCTGAGTTGATCATAAGAGGTAATGACAAAGGTACTGATCTTCCATCTCTACATGAGAATGATGAATGCCTTGTCAATTTGAATGCACCATCTGATGAGCTACCCACTACTTTGATCACAACACCTATTTTAGAGGACTACGTTGATAATTTGACTTTGCCATGTGATCAAACAACTGAAATACCAACAATTTTGAGTGCACCCATTGAATTAACTATTGATGCAAAAGAACCAATGTTTAATCATTTTGATATGACCTCTAATCTTGGTGATGATTCTGTGTTGAATGACTTATTGCATGTTTGCTTATTTAAGCATGTTGTAGCATGTAAATTTGATGCAAGTAAGGTTTATTCACCAATGTTGGGATGGTTTAACGATGAACATTGTCAATCTTTTGAAATGAATAAGAGCTTCACTTATATGTGCAAACTGAGTTGCAATATTTTCATGCCTTCTACTTCTTGTGCTAATTTTTTGGCTTTAGATTTTATGAACTATGCAAGTTACTCATCTATTCATGTGTCATATATGCAAAAATCAAGGGAAGTAAAAATGGATGACATATACATATACAATATATACACCTTGTCTCTTTTGTTAGCCACATTTCAGATTAAGCAACGCCGAGGACGGCTTTATTTTCAAGAAGGGGAGGATGATGAGGACATGACTACCTTGGATATGACCAAAAATATTGCATATATGCATATTTGTCAGGTGATTTCTAGTGCAAACTATTTAATAATCTATTTATGTTATCCAGAACAAAAATACTTCACACACTTTTGTGTTTTGTCTAATTGCAGGTGTATGGGACATTTGTATAATCCACATATGAAGATAAGGAAGAAAGAGATGTTTATTTGCTGTCCAAAAAGTTCTCTCACGTCACTTTTGGCCCAAGAGAAGATAGAGTCCAAGTCTCTCACGTTCTGGATTCAGATTCGGACTGCACAGACACACCTGACTCAAAACGCACACAAGTTTTCCATACGGACTCCGAATTGGGTGATTCTTTTTTTGTTGGAAACTAGATTTAGTGCACTTTCCAACCCAATTGGAATCACCTTCAAATTCGTCCGGAGCGTTGAGTTGTGGACGAAACAATCTGATACTGCAGCAGAATCCGAGTCAAACTACAAGTCCAAAGGTGTTACATCACCTCCACTTGGGCCCATTGGCCTTGTACGACCTAGATTTAGTTTTAGGCTGCCTTGGGACGTCCTCCCACCTCCTTGGCCGCCACCCCTTGCTCCTATATAAGTAGATCCATCTAGTAGCTTTTCCTTGGGATTTGTTTAGTTAAAAGTTAGCCATTGCAACTTCGTGTACTTCGTTTGTGTCCAACGACCAGACCAAGACCGCTTACGGATCCCCACCTTTATCAATACTTCATATATACTCGCAATATTCAGATTGCTTTTATCATATTCTTGCTTGTTCTTCGATTGCTTGCAGGAATAGACCTTCGTGGTCAGGTTGATTGTGCTCCGGCGTGGTCAATAACCTCTCGGAGTTGGTTTAGCGATTGTTAAGGCATAACGTCGTGCACGTTTGTAGTCGGATCGTCAAAGTCGTCTCCACCAAATCGATAGTTATCATCTCATCGAAAGATCGGGACACCCCGCTTCTATCACTAGCCAAGTTGTTGCAGCTCCCTCCGTCTATGATGACGCGCACAGAACGTTCCTTCACAACTCCCTTGGTATGGAACAAATTGTGCCTCTGATTTTGCTCAGGTTGTGTGATCTGCACACTCAGAACACGTTGAGCAACTAAACATTCATACCTGTCAGCGTCTTCAGGAGCCATGTATTGCGTCTCATGATCAGAATCATCTCCACCATGTTCTTCACGTGTAATAAGAGCCAAAGTCTCCTCATCATAGTCACTAGCGGACTCATATCCACCATCCGCGGTAGCAATCATCACACGCGGAGATTTGCATTCTCTCGCATAATGACCTCCTCCCTTACAACGACGACAAATAATATCACTTGTGTGCCCTGTTGATGCCATGGAAGAAGAAGAACGTTGTGCAGGCCCCGCAGGTGCGCTCTTGGCAGATAATGGTGGTTGTGCCTGTTTTCTTGTATCACGGCTGGAGGTGGCACCGGATGGAGGTGCTGGTGCAGTTGAAGTAGAAGATGCACGTGGTGTCCATGATGAAGGTCGGCCTGCAGAAAAGTTAGTTTGCCCCAATGCTTGTCGATCCTGCACTTCACATTCAGCTTTACAAGCAAGATGGAATAAACGAGTGATATTAGTATACTCCTTATAGTCTAGAATGGTCTGAATCTCTCTATTTAATCCACCCAGAAAACGTGCAAGCATAGCTTCATTCTCCTCAACAATACCACATCTAATCATGCCAGTTTGTAATTCCTGATAATATTCTTCTACAGAATTTTTCCCTTGTCTTAAACGCTGCAATTTTTGAAGCAATTCACGTTGATAATATGGTGGAACCCAACGCGTACGCATAGCAGTTTTCAAAGCAGCCCAAGTAGTTGGAATAGGATATAATCTACAATGTTCAGACCACCATACACATGCAAAACTAGTGAAAGCACAAACAGCAGCAGCAACTCGTCTCTCCTCAGGATATTGTAAACATGTAAATCGTTGTTCAGTTTCTAACTCCCAAGTTAGATTTATATCAGGAACATGTCTACCCTCAAATGGTGGAATATTCAATTTCAGTTTAGGAATATGGACATCATCCCGTACCTGAGGTGGTGGTGCAGGCCTACCATTACGAATATATACCTGAGGTTGACCTGCTGGTGGTGGTACAGGTGGCTGCATGTAGTGCTGATTTTGATCAACCTCATCCTCATAATCTCCCACATAATCATCCTCCTCCGCATCAGCAGCAGGAGCCACAGAAGTATCAACAGCAGCACCAACAGTTTGGCCAAACGCAAGAGGAACACGGCTTGCTCGGCGGAGGTCTGTTTCGCGACGTGGAGGTAGTCGTTGTTGTTGTTGTTGGAGAGGTGCGTTAGGTGCAGTGGGTGGTGGTGGTGGAAGACGCGCGAGCAATTCATTAAACTTGTTATCGAGCTTTGTTTCGAACGTCTTCTCAAGGCCAGTGATCTTCTCCATGGCCTCTTCAAAATTGTTCAGCACATCTTGCACCTGTTCAGTCATCATTTGCTGAAACTTATCATGAAGCTCCTTGTTCGATAAATTCTCCCAGTCAATCTCGTCGGCTTGTGATCCTGGCATGGTTAGCAGCAATAGAAACACACAAGAATATGATCCTACAGACTACGAACAAGTGGTGGTGGTGGGTGTCACAAATACGTCAAGCAAAACTCAAATTCTTACCAGTTCTTACCCAGCAACAGGCGGTGATCGGCAACCGTTGTAGTCAAAACTCTCAAAGCTTGGATAGAGCGATTACCAGGGAGAGTCAAACGCACGACGTAGATGTATGTGGAGCTGGGAAGGCTTATAATATGGTAGCAAAAAGGGTCAGCAATAATCAATTCAGAGATGCAAAGTTGAATAAACGCTCAACGACAGTACTGTGCTGGTCCTAGGCTAGACTGTGCTAGAGACGCGAGCCTAGAACACCAACAAAATCACGGCGCGGCACGTAAACAAGGGAGGAGCACACTCTGAATTTTTTTTCTCTTTTTTTTGCACTTTTTTTCCTCTTTTTTTTTTGCTCCGCAACAAATTTTTTTCGAAAAAGTCTACAAATGGTCTAAAAACTGCCTAGCCAGAATTTTCCAGACTTAGTTTTTTTTTTGAAATTGATTTTTCTTCTGCGGATGGCTCGGAAGTTGGGGAGTCCTTCTCTGTCACGACTCGGAGTGTCGCGTGATCTGGAAATCGAGAGCAATGCAACAATTACTGGACTCGGACTAGGACTGGTGGCGGAGATGAATCTGGTGGAACTCGGACTGGTGGCGGAGATGAATTTGGTGGAGCACGGACAGGTGGCGGATATATGTTGCAGGTGAACTCGGATTGGCGTGATGGCGGCGGATATGTGGTGGCGTATATGGATTCGGATTGGCGGTGAATATGTGGTGGTGGTATATGGCAACAGCGACGATGATGATGCGGTGGTGATATATGGCAGCGGCGACGTGATAACCTGTGAACAGAACTCGAAACTCTAAAAGACTAGACGCTAAGACCAGCAACTGGACACGACGATGCAACCGCAAATTCAACAAAGCAAATACAGAAAAGATTATGCAAGGCTCAGATTGGTTCGGATGGGATGAACTAACCCTAATTTTTTTTTTGGCTTTTTCGTGGACTATAGGTATAAAGAACAGACTCGATCTAAACTACGAAAAACTGTAAAATCTCACCGAGCAACCTAGAAATCTGATACCACTTGATAGAGGCAAAGATGTCCCGTCTTTCGATGAGATGATGGATATCGCTTTGGTGGAAGTCGACTTTGACGATCCGACTACGAACGTGCGAGGACGTCGCGCCTTAGCAATCGCTAAACCAACTCCGAGAGGTTATTGACCACGCCGGAGCATGATCAACCTGACCACGAGGGTCTGTTTCCTGCGAGCAAACGAAGAACAAGCAAGAAACTAAGATTGCAATCTGGATATTGCGAATATAAGATGAAAGCTTTATTGATCAAGGTGGGGTTCTATGACGCCTTTGTCTGGTCGTTGAACACAAACGAAGTACGCGAAGTTGCAGCTATGGCGAACTTTTAATCTAAACAAAACCCAAAGTCTAAACGGTGCCCTAAGGGCTGTATATATGGAGGAAGAGAGGGGGAATTTCGTGGCCCTTGGTGGAGGGGTCCGAAATCAACCCTATCTCTTGTTTCCCCACACACACGGACTCTAAAAATAGCCTATACTTATGTATTTCGAAATTACATGGGCCTGGCCCAATAATAAGGTGACGCAGCACCTAAAATAGCCTCGGGACGAAATTTATGAAGTGGCATCTTGTATATTTCGTCCAAGGCTTCATGCACCCATTATGGTGGCTTCAAAGTCCTGAAATAATCACTTGTAACTCCATTCTTGTTCCCCTTGCTCATGCCATCATCTCCATGCTTGTTCTTGCTCCAATGTTCATCCTTCTCCAAGCTAGGCCCTTCATTTGTAAGCAAAACAAATGTATCCAATTTAGGCAGCATCATATTCTCATGAACATTAGAATCATTACCAAGAAACGAAAGTACCTGATAATTTAATTGGCGTGCGCGAGCTCTAGTAATTGGTCCCGTATATGTAGCAGTAGGGCCTGTGGGTGTAACAATGGTATTGATGTCCTCATCACTCGGCGATCCATAATTCCTCTTGTATGCTCAAACCATGATGCCTAACCGTTTGGAGGATACATAGTCCTCAAAGGGAACAAGCATCGTTTTCACACAGGAACAATCTCTTCAGTGATGCTCAATCACTTTGGGTGATAGAGGCAAAGGTGTCCCGTCTTTCGATGAGATGATGGATATCGCTTTGGTGGAAGTCGACTTTGACGATCTGACTACGAACGTGCGAGGACGTCGCGCCTTAGCAATCGCTAAACCAACTCTGAGAGGTTATTGACCACGCCGGAGCACGATCAACCTGACCACGAGGGTCTGTTTCCTGCGAGCAAACGAAGAACAAGCAAGAAACTAAGATTGCAATCTGGATATTGCGAATATAAGATGAAAGCTTTATTGATCAAGGTGGGGTTCTGTGACGCCTTTGTCTGGTCGTTGAACACAAACGAAGTACGCGAAGTTGCAGCTATGGCAAACTTTTAATCTAAACAAAACCCAAAGTCTAAACGGTGCCCTAAGGGCTGTATATATGGAGGAAGAGAGGGGGAATTTCGTGGCCCTTGGTGGAGGGGTCCGAAATCAACCCTATCTCTTGTTTCCCCACACATACGGACTCTAAAAATAGCCTATACTTATGTATTTCGAAATTACATGGGCCTGGCCCAATAATAAGGTGACGCAGCACCTAAAATAGCCTCGGGACGAAATTTATGAAGTGGCATCTTGTATATTTCGTCCAAGGCTTCATGCACCCATTATGGTGGCTTCAAAGTCCTGAAATCATCACTTGTAACTCCGTTCTTGATCCCCTTGCGCATGCCATCATCTCCATGCTTGTTCTTGCTCCAATGTTCATCCTTCTCCAAGCTAGGCCCTTCATTTGTAAGCAAAACAAATGTATCCAATTTAGGCAGCATCATATTCTCATGAACATTAGAATCATTACCAAGAAACGAAAGTACCTGGTAATTTAGTTGGCGTGCACGAGCTCTAGTAATTGGTCCAGTATGTATAGCAGCAGGGGCTGTGGGTGTAACAATTGTATTGATGTCCTCATCATCCTCCCCTTCTTGAAATGAAATCGTCCTCGACGGAAGTTCATCTTCCTCACCCAAATAAGGCTTCAAATCTGCAATGTTAAAAGTGGGACTAACCCCAAAATCTGCAGGCAGCTCAAGTTTATATGCATTATCATTTATTTTCTCTAACACCTTAAAGGGACCATCAGCACGTGGCATTAACTTTGATTTGCGCAAATCAGGAAATCTATCCTTACACAAATGTAACCAAACAAGATCTCCAGGTGCAAACACAACATGTTTTCTACCCTTATCTCCAGCAAGTTTATATTTAGCATTCATACGCTCAATGTTTTCCTTAGTTAACTCATGCATTTTTAAAATCAATTCAGCACGTTGTTTAGCATCAAAATTAACCTTCTCCGAAGATGGAAGAGGCAACAAATCAATAGGTGCACGAGGTAGGAAACCATACACAGCTTCAAAAGGGCACATCTTAGTAGTAGAATGCAATGAACGATTATAAGCAAATTCAATATGAGGCAAGCATTCCTCCCACATTTTTTTATTATTCTTCAGAACAGCCCTAAGCATAGTAGACAACGTTCTATTGACTACTTCAGTTTGTCCATCAGTTTGGGGGTGACAAGTAGTACTAAAAAGCAGTTTAGTCCCCAACTTAGCCCATAAACATCTCCAAAAGTGGCTAAGAAATTTAGTATCACGAACTGAAACAATAGTATTTGGCACACCATGCAAGCGAATAATTTCACGAAAGAACAAATCAGCAACATTAACAGCATCATCGCTTTTATGACATGGTATAAAGTGTGCCATTTTCGAGAATCTATCCACGACAACAAATATGCTATCCCTCCCCTTCTTTGTTCGAGGTAAACCTAAAACAAAGTCCATAGATATATCCTCCCAAGGAACACTAGGTACAGGCAAAGGCATATATAAACCATGAGGATTGAGTCGTAACTTAGCTTTTTGACATGTAGTGCAGCGAGCAATAAAACGCTCAACATCCCATCTCATCTTTGGCCAAAAGAAATGTGTAGCAAGTACGTCCTCCGTCTTCTACACGCCAAAGTGTCCCATTAATCCTCCTCCATGCGCCTCCTGCAACAACAAAAGACGAACGGAGCTAGCTGGAATGCATAGCTTGTTAGCACGAAACACAAATCCATCGTTAACAACAAACTTGTTCCACATTCTTCCTTCTTTACAATTCTGCATTACATCTTTAAAATCAGCATCATGCACATATTGATCTTTGATGGTCTCCAAACCAAATATTTTGAAGTCAAGTTGTGAAAGCATAGTATAGCGACGAGACAATGCATCAGCAATAACATTTTCTTTTCCCTTCTTGTGTTTAATGACATAAGGGAAAGTCTTAATGAATTCAACCCATTTAGCATGTCTACGATTCAGTTTAGCTTGACTTTTAATATGTTTCAAAGATTCATGATCAGAATGTATAACAAATTCTTTGGGCCATAAATAATGTTGCCATGTTTCTAAAGTCCGAACAAGAGCATATAATTCTTTATCATAAGTAGAATAATTCAGACTAGGCCCACTCAATTTTTCAGAAAAGTATGCAACAGGTTTGCCATCTTGTAATAACACACCTCCTAATCCAATTCCACTAGCATCACATTCGTGGACTGTAGGTATGAAGAACAGACTCGATCTAAACTACGAAAAACTGTAAAATCTCACCGAGCAACCTGGAAATCTGATACCACTTGATAGAGGCAAAGGTGTCCCGTCTTTCGATGAGATGATGGATATCGCTTTGGTGGAAGTCGACTTTGACGATCCGACTACGAACGTGCGAGGACGCCGCGCCTTAGCAATCGCTAAACCAACTCCGAGAGGTTATTGACCACGCCGGAGCACGATCAACCTGACGACGAGGGTCTGTTTCCTGCGAGCAAATGAAGAACAAGCAAGAAACTAAGATTGCAATCTGGATATTGCGAATATAAGATGAAAGCTTTATTGATCAAGGTGGGGTTCTATGACGCCTTTGTCTGGTCGTTGAACACAAACGAAGTACGCGAAGTTGCAGCTATGGCGAACTTTTAATCTAAACAAAACCCAAAGTCTAAACGGTGCCCTAAGGGCTGTATATATGGAGGAAGAGAGGGGGAATTTCGTGGCCCTTGGTGGAGGGATCCGAAATCAACCCTATCTCTTGTTTCCCCACACATACGGACTCTAAAAATAGCCTATACTTATGTATTTCGAAATTACATGGGCCTGGCCCAATAATAAGGTGACGCAGCACCTAAAATAGCCTCGGGACGAAATTTATGAAGTGGCATCTTGTATATTTCGTCCAAGGCTTCATGCACCCATTATGGTGGCTTCAAAGTCCTGAAATCATCACTTGTAACTCCGTTCTTGTTCCCCTTGCGCATGCCATCATCTCCATGCTTGTTCTTGCTCCAATGTTCATCCTTCTCCAAGCTAGGCCCTTCATTTGTAAGCAAAACAAATGTATCCAATTTAGGCAGCATCATATTCTCATGAACATTAGAATCATTACCAAGAAACGAAAGTACCTGGTAATTTAGTTGGCGTGCACGAGCTCTAGTAATTGGTCCAGTATGTATAGCAGCAGGGGCTGTGGGTGTAACAATTGTATTGATGTCCTCATCACATGCAATAAGTCATTCAACACAGAATCATCACCAAGATTAGAGGTCATATCAAAATGATTAAACATTGGTTCTTTTGCATCAATAGTTAATTCAATGGGTGCACTCAAAATTGTTGGTATTTCAGTTGTTTGATCACATGGCACTAGATGCACTTACTGATAGAGGCAAAGGTGTCCCGTCTTTTGATGAGATGATGGATATCGCTTTGGTGGCAGTCGACTTTGACGATCCGACTACGAACGTGCGAGGACGTCGCGCCTTAGCAATCGCTAAACCAACTCCGAGAGGTTATTGACCACGCCGGAGCACGATCAACCTGACCACGAGGGTCTGTTTCCTGCGAGCAAACAAAGAACAAGCAAGAAACTGAGATTGTAATCTGGATATTGCGAATATAAGATGAAAGCTTTATTGATCAAGGTGGGGTTCTGTGACGCCTTTATGTGGTCGTTGAACACAAACGAAGTACGCGAAGTTGCAGCTATGGCGAACTTTTAATCTAAACAAAACCCAAGGTCTAAACGATGCCCTAAGGGCTATATATATGGAGGAAGAGGGGGGAATTTCGTGGCCCTTGGTGGAGGGGTCCGAAATCAACCCTATCTCTTGTTTCCCCACACATACGGACTCTAAAAATAGCCTATACTTATGTATTTCGAAATTACATGGGCCTGGCCCAATAATAAGGTGACGCAGCACCTAAAATAGCCTCGGGACAAAATTTATGAAGTGGCATCTTGTATATTTCGTCCAAGGCTTCATGCACCCATTATGGTGGCTTCAAAGTCCTGAAATCATCACTTGTAACTCCGTTCTTGTTCCCCTTGCGCATGCCATCATCTCCATGCTTGTTCTTGCTCCAATGTTCGTCCTTCTCCAAGCTAGGCCCTTCATTTGTAAGCAAAACAAATGTATCCAATTTAGGCAGCATCATATTCTCATGAACATTAGAATCATTACCAAGAAACGAAAGTACCTGGTAATTTAGTTGGCGTGCACGAGCTCTAGTAATTGGTCCAGTATGTATAGCAGCAGGGGCTGTGGGTGTAACAATTGTATTGATGTCCTCATCATCCTCCCCTTCTTGAAATGAAGTCGTCCTCGACGGAAGTTCATCTTCCTCACCCAAATAAGGCTTCAAATCTGCAATGTTAAAAGTGGGACTAACCCCAAAATCTGCAGGCAGCTCAAGTTTATATGCATTATCATTTATTTTCTCTAACACCTTAAAGGGACCATCAGCACGTGGCATTAACTTTGATTTGCGCAAATCAGGAAATCTCTCCTTACGCAAATGTAACCAAACAAGATCTCCAGGTGCAAACACAACATGTTTTCTACCCTTATCTGCAGCAAGTTTATATTTAGCATTCATACGCTCAATGTTTTCCTTAGTTAACTCATGCATTTTTAAAATCAATTCAGCACGTTGTTTAGCATCAAAAATCAACCTTCTCCGAAGATGGAAGAGGCAACAAATCAAGATGATGAGGACATCAATACAATTGTTACACCCACAGCCCCTGCTGCTATACATACTGGACCAATTACTAGAGCTCGTGCACGCCAACTAAATTACCAGGTACTTTCGTTTCTTGGTAATGATTCTAATGTTCATGAGAATATGATGCTGCCTAAATTGGATACATTTGTTTTGCTTACAAATGAAGGGCCTAGCTTGGAGAAGGACGAACATTGGAGCAAGAACAAGCATGGAGATGATGGCATGCGCAAGGGGAACAAGAACGGAGTTACAAGTGATGATTTCAGGACTTTGAAGCCACCATAATGGGTGCATGAAGCCTTGGACGAAATATACAAGATGCCACTTCATAAATTTTGTCCCGAGGCTATTTTAGGTGCTGCGTCACCTTATTATTGGGCCAGGCCCATGTAATTTCGAAATACATAAGTATAGGCTATTTTTAGAGTCCGTATGTGTGGGGAAACAAGAGATAGGGTTGATTTCGGACCCCTCCACCAAGGGCCACGAAATTCCCCCCTCTTCCTTCATATATACAGCCCTTAGGGCATCGTTTAGACTTTGGGTTTTGTTTAGATTAAAAGTTCGCCATAGCTGCAACTTCGCGTACTTCGTTTGTGTTCAACGACCAGACAAAGGCGTCACAGAACCCCACCTTGATCAATAAAGCTTTCATCTTATATTCGCAATATCCAGATTGCAATCTTAGTTTCTTGCTTGTTCTTCGTTTGCTCGCAGGAAACAGACCCTCGTGGTCAGGTTGATCGTGCTCCGGCGTGGTCAATAACCTCTCGGAGTTGGTTTAGCGATTGCTAAGGCGCGACGTCCTCGCACGTTCGTAGTCGGATCGTCAAAGTCGACTTCCACCAAAGCGATATCCATCATCTCATCGAAAGACGGGACATCTCCGCTTCTATCAAGTGGTATCAGATTTCCAGGTTGCTCGGTGAGATTTTACAGTTTTTCGTAGTTTAGATCGAGTCTGTTCTTCATACCTACAGTCCACGAAAAAGCCACAAAAAAATAGGGTTAGTTCATCATATCCGAACCAATCTGAGCCTTTGCATAATCTTTTTAGGGATTTGCTTTGTTGAATTTGCGGTTGCATCGTCGTGTCTAGTTGCTGGTCTTAGAGTCTAGTCTTTTAGAGTTTCGAGTTCTGGTCATAAGTTGTCACGCCGCCGCCGCACCATCATCATCGCCCCTGCCATCTACCACCACCGCTTATCCGCCACCGCTCCGAATCCGTATCCATATACCACCACCGATCCATATCCATATACTACCACCGCTACCACCACCGCTGCCATATACCACCACCATATATCCACCACCAATCCGAGTTCCTTGCATATTAGGTTTGTTTTCGAGATCCATCTAGATTCCGATTCGTGTTTCCTTGCCGGAGTCGGGTAGCCACGCTCCGTTTAGGCCCAAAATTTTTCGAAAACGCATTTTTCGAAAAAAATTCTGGCTATCCTATTTTTAGGTGTTTCTGAGTGTTTTGAGACAGGTGCCATTATAGGAAGTTTTTTTGACCTGTTTCCAGTTTTTGGGTCCGGGCAGTCGAAAAAAAAAATTTTGGTCGAAAAAAAAATTTCGTGCCCATCTTGTCAGTTTGACCTAGGAAGAGTTTTGAGACACTCGCCATTATAGTGATTTTTCGCAAAAAAAAAGCAGCACAAAAAAAGAGCGCGCAAAAAAAAAGAGCGAAAAAAAAAATTCAGAGTGTGCTTTTCCCTTGTTTACGAGCCGCGCCGTGATTTTGTTGGTGTTCTAGGCTCGCGTCTCTAGCACAGTCTAGCCTAGGACCAGCACAGTACCGTCGTTGAGCGATTATTCAACTTTGCATCTCTGAATTGATTATTGCTGACCCTTTTTGCTACCATACTATAAGCCTTCCCAGCTCCACATACATCTACGTCGTGTGTTTGACTCTCCCTGGTAATCGCTCTATCCAAGCTTTGAGAGTTTTTGACTACAACGGTTGCCGATCACCGCCTGCTGCTGGGTAAGAACTGGTAAGAATTTGAGATTTGCTTGACGGATTTGTGATACACCACCACCACTTTTTAGTAGTCTGTAGGATCATATTCTTGTGTGTTTCTATTGCTGCTAACCATGCCAGGATCACAAGCCGACGAGATTGACTGGGAGAACTTATCGAACAAGGAGCTTCATGATAAGTTTCAGCAAATGATGACTGAAAAGGTACAAGATGTGCTGAACAATTTTGAAGAGGCCATGGAGAAGATCACTGGCCTTGAGAAGACGTTCGAAACAAAGCTCGATAACAGATTTAATGAACTGCTTGCACGTCTTCCACCACCGGCTGCACCTGTCGCACCTCTGCAACAACAACAACTACGCCCCCTTCCTAATCAGTATGGACGAGCACAACGTCTTCCTATTGTGCCAGGACAAAATTCTGGTGCCGCTGTTACTGCTGTTGGTGCTTCTTTGGCTCCTGCTACTGCTCCTGCTGGTACCCAGGAGGATGATGAGTATGCGGGCGATTATGAGGATGAGGTTGATCAAAATCAGATCTACGAGCAGCCACCAGCACCACCACCAGCAGGTCGACCTCAGGTATATATTCGTAATAGTAGGCCTGCACCACCACCTCAGGTACGAGATGATGTCCATATTCCTAAACTGAAATTGAATATTCCACCATTTGATGGTAGATATGTTCCTGATATATATCTTACTTGGGAGTTAGAAACTGAACAACGATTTACATGTTTACAATATCCTGAGGAGAGACGAGTTGCTGCTGCTGTTTGTGCTTTCACTAGTTTTGCATGTGTATGGTGGTCTGAACATTGTAGATTATATCCTATTCCAACTACTTGGGCTGCTTTGAAAACTGCTATGCGTACGCGTTGGGTTCCACCATATTATCAACGTGAATTGCTTCAAAAATTGCAGCGTTTAAGACAAGGAAAAAATTCTGTAGAAGAATATTATCAGGAATTACAAACTGGCATGATTCGATGTGGTATTGTTGAGGAGAATGAAGCTATGCTTGCACGTTTTCTGGGTGGATTAAATAGAGAGATTCAGACCATTCTAGAATATAAGGAGTATACTAATATCACTCGTTTATTCCATCTTGCTTGTAAAGCTGAACGTGAAGTGCAGGATCGACAAGCATTGGCGCGAACTAACTTTTCTGCAGGCCGACCTTCCTCATGGACGCCGCGTGCATCTTCTACTTCAACTGCACCAGCACCTCAATCAGGTGCCTCCTACAGTCGTGATACAAGAAAACAGGAACAACCACCATTATCTGCCAAGAGCGCACCTGCGGGGCCTGCACAGCGTTCTTCTTCTTCCATGGCATCAACAGGGCACACAAGTGATATTATTTGTCGTCGTTGTAAGGGAGGAGGTCATTATGCGAGGGAATGCAAATCTCCGCGTGTGATGATTGCTACCGCGGATGGTGGATATGAGTCCGCTAGTGACTATGATGAGGAGACATTGGCTCTTATTACACGTGAAGAACATGGTGGAGATGATTCTGATCATGAGACGCAATACATGGCTCCTGAAGACGCTGACAGGTATGAATGTTTAGTTGCTCAACGTGTTTTGAGTGTGCAGGTCACACAAGCTGAGCAAAATCAGAGGCACAATTTGTTCCATACCAAGGGAGTTGTGAAGGAACGTCCTGTGCGCGTCATAATAGACGGAGGGAGCTGCAACAACTTGGCTAGCATGGAGATGGTGGAGAAGCTTTCTCTCACCACAAGACCACATCCACATCCTTACTACATCCAATGGTTCAACAACAGCGGCAAGGTTAAGGTAACACGTACTGTTCGTGTGCATTTTAGTATCTCTACATATGATGATTATGTTGATTGTGATGTGGTACCTATGCAAGCATGTTCCTTATTACTTGGTAGACCATGGCAATTTGATAAAAATTCTGTACACCATGGTAGAAACAATCACTATACTCTTGTTCATAAGGATAAAAATATTACTTTGCTTCCTATGACTCCTGATTCCATTTTGAAAGATG
This sequence comes from Triticum aestivum, assembly GCF_018294505.1. Classification (NCBI taxonomy): domain Eukaryota; kingdom Viridiplantae; phylum Streptophyta; class Magnoliopsida; order Poales; family Poaceae; genus Triticum; species Triticum aestivum. Next base: position 135,825 of record NW_025228072.1, read on the forward strand.
ATATTAATAGAGCTAATAAAGCAAAACAGGAGACGAATAAGAGTGAAAATCAGATTGTGGCAAAAGAATGTGAGCAACAAATGAAGCCTAATAATAAACCATCTAGTGTTGCTTCTGAAATTAAATTGAAAAGTGCATGTTTATTTGCCACCAAATCTGATATTGATGAGCTAGATTTCAGCAAATCTGTTTGCTATGCTTTTGTGTGCAAAGAGGCATTATTTTCATTCGAGGACGTTCCTTCCTCTTTGCCTCCTGCTGTCACTAACATTTTGCAGGAGTTCGCTGACGTCTTTCCACAAGACGTGCCACCGGGATTACCGCCTATTCGAGGGATTGAGCATCAGATTGACTTAATTCCCGGTGCTTCACTGCCAAACCGTGCACCATACCGTACCAATCCAGAGGAGACGAAGGAGATTATGCGTCAAGTACAAGAGCTTCTCGACAAAGGTTATATACGCGAATCCCTTAGTCCTTGTGTTGTTCCTATTATTCTAGTGCCGAAAAAGGATGGTACATCACGTATGTGTGTTGATTGTAGAGGCATTAATAATATTACTATTCGTTATCGTCATCCTATTCCTAGGCTAGATGATATGCTTGATGAATTGAGTGGCTCTACAATATTCTCCAAAGTTGATTTACGTAGTGGATACCATCAAATTCGTATGAAATTGGGAGATGAATGGAAAACAACATTCAAAACTAAGTTTGGATTATATGAGTGGTTATTCATGCCTTTTGGGTTAACTAATGCACCTAGTACTTTCATGAGATTAATGAACGAAGTTTTACGTGCTTTCATTGGACGATTTGTGGTAGTTTACTTTGATGACATATTGATTTATAGGAGATCTTTGGAAGAACATTTGGAACATTTACGTGCTGTTTTTATTGCTCTACGTGATGCACGTTTGTTTGGTAACCTTGGGAAGTGCACCTTTTGCACCGACCGAGTATCTTTTCTTGGCTATGTTGTTACTCCACAGGGAATTGAAGTTTATAAAGCCAAGATTGAAGCTATTGAGAGTTGGCCGCAACCCAAAACGGTCACACAAGTGAGGAGTTTTCTTGGCCTCGCTGGATTCTATAGGCGTTTTGTGAGAGATTTCAGCACCATTGCTGCACCTCTCAATGAGCTTACAAAGAAAGATGTGCCTTTTCTTTGGGGTACCGCACAGGAAGAAGCCTTCACGGTATTGAAAGATAAGTTGACACATGCTCCTTTACTCCAACTTCCTGATTTTAATAAGACTTTTGAGCTTGAATGTGATGCTAGTGGAATTGGATTAGGAGGTGTGTTATTACAAGATGGCAAACCTGTTGCATACTTTTCTGAAAAATTGAGTGGGCCTAGTCTGAATTATTCTACTTATGATAAAGAATTATATGCTCTTGTTCGGACTTTAGAAACATGGCAACATTATTTATGGCCCAAAGAATTCGTTATACATTCTGATCATGAATCTTTGAAACATATTAAAAGTCAAGCTAAACTGAATCGTAGACATGCTAAATGGGTTGAATTCATTGAGACTTTCCCTTATGTCATTAAACACAAGAAGGGAAAAGAAAATATTATTGCTGATGCATTGTCTCGTCGCTATACTATGCTTTCACAACTTGACTTCAAAATATTTGGTTTGGAGACCATCAAAGATCAATATGTGCATGATGCTGATTTTAAAGATGTAATGCAGAATTGTAAAGAAGGAAGAATGTGGAACAAGTTTGTTGTTAACGATGGATTTGTGTTTCGTGCTAACAAGCTATGCATTCCAGCTAGCTCCGTTCGTCTTTTGTTGTTGCAGGAGGCGCATGGAGGAGGATTAATGGGACACTTTGGCGTGAAGAAGACGGAGGACGTACTTGCTACACATTTGTTTTGGCCAAAGATGAGACGGGATGTTGAGCGTTTTATTGCTCGCTGCACTACATGTCAAAAAGCTAAGTCACGACTCAATCCTCATGGTTTATATATGCCTTTGCCTGTACCTACTGTTCCTTGGGAGGATATATCTATGGACTTTGTTTTAGGTTTACCTCGAACAAAGAAGGGGAGGGATAGCATATTTGTTGTCGTGGATAGATTCTCGAAAATGGCACACTTTATACCATGTCATAAAAGTGATGATGCTGTTAATGTTGCTGATTTGTTCTTTCGTGAAATTATTCGCTTGCATGGTGTGCCAAATACTATTGTTTCAGATCGTGATACTAAATTTCTTAGCCACTTTTGGAGATGTTTATGGGCTAAGTTGGGGACTAAACTGCTTTTTAGTACTACTTGTCACCCCCAAACTGATGGACAAACTGAAGTAGTCAATAGAACGTTGTCTACTATGCTTAGGGCTGTTTTGAAGAATAATAATAAAATGTGGGAGGAATGCTTGCCTCATATTGAATTTGCCTATAATCGTTCATTGCATTCTACTACTAAGATGTGCCCTTTTGAAGTTGTGTATGGTTTCCTACCTCGTGCACCTATTGATTTGTTGCCTCTTCCATCTTCGGAGAAGGTTAATTTTGATGCTAAACAACGTGCTGAATTGATTTTAAAAATGCATGAGTTAACTAAGGAAAACATTGAGCGCATGAATGCTAAATATAAACTTGCTGGAGATAAGGGTAGAAAACATGTTGTGTTTGCACCTGGAGATCTTGTTTGGTTACATTTGCGTAAGGATAGATTTCCTGATTTGCGCAAATCAAAGTTAATCCCACGTGCTGATGGTCCCTTTAAGGTGTTAGAGAAAATAAATGATAATGCATATAAACTTGAGCTGCCTGCAGATTTTGGGGTTAGTCCCACTTTTAACATTGCAGATTTGAAGCCTTATTTGGGTGAGGAAGATGAACTTCCGTCGAGGACGACTTCATTTCAAGAAGGGGAGGATGACGAGGACATCAATACAATTGTTACACCCACAGCCCCTGCTGCTATACATACTGGACCAATTACTAGAGCTCGTGCACGCCAACTAAATTACCAGGTACTTTCGTTTCTTGGTAATGATTCTAATGTTCATGAGAATATGATGCTGCCTAAATTGGATACATTTGTTTTGCTTACAAATGAAGGGCCTAGCTTGGAGAAGGATGAACATTGGAGCAAGAACAAGCATGGAGATGATGGCATGCGCAAGGGGAACAAGAACGGAGTTACAAGTAATGATTTCAGGACTTTGAAGCCACCATAATGGGTGCATGAAGCCTTGGACGAAATATACAAGATGCCACTTCATAAATTTTGTCCCGAGACTATTTTAGGTGCTGCGTCACCTTATTATTGGGCCAGGCCCATGTAATTTCGAAATACATAAGTATAGGCTATTTTTAGAGTCCGTATGTGTGGGGAAACAAGAGATAGGGTTGATTTCGGACCCCTCCACCAAGGGCCACGAAATTCCCCCCTCTTCCTCCATATATATAGCCCTTAGGGCATTGTTTAGACTTTGGGTTTTGTTTAGATTAAAAGTTCGCCATAGCTGCAACTTCGCGTACTTCGTTTGTGTTCAACGACCAGACAAAGGCGTCACAGAACCCCACCTTGATCAATAAAGCTTTCATCTTATATTCGCGATATCCAGATTGCAATCTTAGTTTCTTGCTTGTTCTTCGTTTGCTCGCAGGAAACAGACCCTCGTGGTCAGGTTGATCGTGCTCCGGCGTGGTCAATAACCTCTCGGAGTTGGTTTAGCGATTGCTAAGGCGCGACGTCCTCGCACGTTCGTAGTCGGATCGTCAAAGTCGACTTCCACCAAAGCGATATCCATCATCTCATCGAAAGACGGGACACCTCCGCCCCTATCACAATAGGTGCACAAGGTAGGAAACCATACACAACTTCAAAAGGGCACATCTTAGTAGTAGAATGCAATGAACGATTATAAGCAAATTCAATATGAGGCAAGCATTCCTCCCACATTTTCTTATTATTCTTCAAAACAGCCCTAAGCACAGTATACAACGTTCTATTGACTACTTCAGTTTGTCCATCAGTTTGGGGGTGACAAAGTAGTACTAAAAAGCAGTTTAGTCCCCAACTTAGCCCATAAACATCTCCAAAAGTGGCTAAGAAATTTAGTATCACGATCTGAAACAATAGTATTTGGCACACCATGCAAGCGAATAATTTCACAAAAGAACAAATCAGCAACATTAACAGCATCATCGCTATTATGACATGGTATAAAGTGTGCCATTTTCGAGAATCTATCCACGACAACAAATATGCTATCCCTCCCCTTCTTTGTTCGAGGTAAACCTAAAACAAAGTCCATAGATATATCCTCCCAAGGAACACTAGGTACATGCAAAGGCATATATAAACCATGAGGATTGAGTCGTGACTTAGCTTTTTGACATGTAGTGCAGCAAGCAATAAAACGCTCAACATCCCGTCTCATCTTTGGCCAAAAGAAATGTGTAGCAAGTACGTCCTCCGTCTTCTTCACGCCAAAGTGTCCCATTAATCCTCCTCCATGCGCCTCCTGCAACAACAAAAGACGAACAGAGCTAGCTGGAATGCATAGCTTGTTAGCACGAAACACAAATCCGTCGTTAACAACAAACTTGTTCCACATTCTTCCTTCTTTACAATTCTGCATTACATCTTTAAAATCAGCATCATTCACATATTGATCTTTGATGGTCTCCAAACCAAATATTTTGAAGTCAAGTTGTGAAAGCATAGTATAGCGATGAGACAATGCATCAGCAATAACATTTTCTTTTCCCTTCTTGTGTTTAATGACATAAGGGAAAGTCTCAATGAATTCAACCCATTTAGCATGTCTACGATTCAGTTTAGCTTGACTTTTAATATGTTTCAAAGATTCATGATCAGAATGTATAACAAATTCTTTGGGCCATAAATAATGTTGCCATGTTTCTAAAGTCCGAACAAGAGCATATAATTCTTTATCATAAGTAGAATAATTCAGACTAGGCCCACTCATTTTTTCAGAAAAGTATGCAACAGGTTTGCCATCTTGTAATAACACACCGCCTAATCCAATTCCACTAGCATCACATTCAAGCTCAAAAGTCTTATTAAAATCAGGAAGTTGGAGTAAAGGAGCATGTGTCAACTTATCTTTCAATACCGAGAAGGCTTCTTCCTGTGCGGTACCCCAAAGAAAAGGCACATCTTTCTTTGTAAGCTCATTGAGAGGTGCAGCAATGGTGCTAAAATCTCTCACAAAACGCCTATAGAATCCAGTGAGGCCAAGAAAACTCCTCACTTGTGTGACCGTTTTGGGTTGCGGCCAACTCTCAATAGCTTCAATCTTGGCTTTATCAACTTCAATTCCCTGTGGAGTAACAACATAGCCAAGAAAAGATACTCGGTCGGTGCAAAAGGTGCACTTCCCAAGGTTACCAAACAAACGTGCATCACGTAGAGCAATAAAAACAGCACGTAAATGTTCCAAATGTTCTTCCAAAGATCTGCTATAAATCAATATGTCATCAAAGTAAACTACCACAAATCGTCCAATGAAAGCACGTAAAACTTCGTTCATTAATCTCATGAAAGTACTAGGTGCATTAGTTAACCCAAAAGGCATGACTAACCACTCATATAATCCAAACTTAGTTTTGAATGCTGTTTTCCATTCATCTCCCAATTTCATACGAATTTAATGGTATCCACTACGCAAATCAACTTTGGAGAATATTGTAGAGCCACTCAATTCATCAAGCATATCATCTAGCCTAGGAATAGGATGACGATAACGAATAGTAATATTATTAATGCCTCTACAATCAACACACATACGTGATGTACCATCCTTTTTCGGCACTAGAATAATAGGAACAACACAAGGACTAAGGGATTCGCGTATATAACCTTTGTCGAGAAGCTCTTGTACTTGACGCATAATCTCCTTCATCTCCTCTGGATTGGTACGGTATGGTGCACGGTTTGGCAGTGAAGCACCGGGAATTAAGTCAATCTGATGCTCAATCCCTCGAATAGGCGGTAATCCCGGTGGCACGTCTTGTGGAAAGACGTCAGCGAACTCCTGCAAAATGTTAGTGACAGCAGGAGGCAAAGAGGAAGGCACGTCCTCGAATGAAAATAATGCCTCTTTGCACACAAAAGCATAGAAAACAGATTTGCTGAAATCTAGCTCATCAATATCAGATTTGGTGGCAAATAAACATGCACTTTTCAATTTAATTTCAGAAGCAACACTAGATGGTTTATTATTAGGCTTCATTTGTTGCTCAAATTCTTTTGCCACAATCTGATTTTCACTCTTATTCGTCTCCTGTTTTGCTTTATTAGCTCTATTAATATCATCTTTCAAAATGGAATCAGGAGTCATAGGAAGCAAAGTAATATTTTTATCCTTATGAACAAGAGTATAGTGATTGTTTCTACCATGGTGTACAGAATTTTTATCAAATTGCCAAGGTCTACCAAGTAATAAGGAACATGCTTGCATAGGTACCACATCACAATCAACATAATCAGCATATGTAGAAATACTAAAATGCACACGAACAGTACGTGTTACCTTAACCTTGCCGCTGTTGTTGAACCATTGGATGTAGTAAGGATGTGGATGTGGTCTTGTGGTGAGAGAAAGCTTCTCCACCATCTCCATGCTAGCCAAGTTGTTGCATGATAGAGGCAAAGGTGTCCCGTCTTTCGATGAGATGGTGGATTTCGCTTTGGTGGAAGTCGACTTTGACGATCCGACTACGAACGTGCGAGGACGTCGCGCCTTAGCAATCGCTAAACCAACTCCGAGAGGTTATTGACCACGCCGGAGCACGATCAACCTGACCACGAGGGTCTGTTTCCTGCGAGCAAACGAAGAACAAGCAAGAAACTAAGATTGCAATCTGGATATTGCGAATATAAGATGAAAGCTTTATTGATCAAGGTGGGGTTCTGTGACGCCTTTGTCTGGTCGTTGAACACAAACGAAGTACGCGAAGTTGCAGCTATGGCGAACTTTTAATCTAAACAAAACCCAAAGTCTAAATGATGCCCTAAGGACTGTATATATGGAGGAAGAGGGGGGAATTTCGTGGCCCTTGGTGGAGGGGTCCGAAATCAACCCTAACTCTTGTTTCCCCACACATACGGACTCTAAAAATAGCCTATACTTATGTATTTCGAAATTACATGGGCCTGGCCCAATAATAAGGTGACGCAGCACCTAAAATAGCCTCGGGACGAAATTTATGAAGTGGCATCTTGTATATTTCGTCCAAGGCTTCATGCACCCCTTATGGTGGCTTCAAAGTCCTGAAATCATCACTTGTAACTCCGTTCTTGTTCCCCTTGCGCATGCCATCATCTCCATGCTTGTTCTTGCTCCAATGTTCATCCTTCTCCAAGCTAGGCCCTTCATTTGTAAGCAAAACAAATGTATCCAATTTAGGCAGCATCATATTCTCATGAACATTAGAATCATTACCAAGAAACGAAAGTACCTGGTAATTTAGTTGGCGTGCACGAGCTCTAGTAATTGGTCCAGTATGTATAGCAGCAGGGGCTGTGGGTGTAACAATTGTATTGATGTCCTCGTCATCCTCCCCTTCTTGAAATGAAGTCGTCCTCGACGGAAGTTCATCTTCCTCACCCAAATAAGGCTTCAAATCTGCAATGTTAAAAGTGGGACTAACCCCAAAATCTGCAGGCAGCTCAAGTTTATATGCATTATCATTTATTTTCTCTAACACCTTAAAGGGACCATCAGCACGTGGGATTAACTTTGATTTGCGCAAATCAGGAAATCTATCCTTACGCAAATGTAACCAAACAAGATCTCCAGGTGCAAACACAACATGTTTTCTACCCTTATCTCCAGCAAGTTTATATTTAGCATTCATGCGCTCAATGTTTTCCTTAGTTAACTCATGCATTTTTAAAATCAATTCAGCACGTTGTTTAGCATCAAAATTAACCTTCTCCGAAGATGGAAGAGGCAACAAATCAATAGGTGCACGAGGTAGGAAACCATACACAACTTCAAAAGGGCACATCTTAGTAGTAGAATGCAATGAACGATTATAGGCAAATTCAATATGAGGCAAGCATTCCTCCCACATTTTATTATTATTCTTCAAAACAGCCCTAAGCATAGTAGACAACGTTCTATTGACTACTTCAGTTTGTCCATCAGTTTGGGGGTGACAAGTAGTACTAAAAAGCAGTTTAGTCCCCAACTTAGCCCATAAACATCTCCAAAAGTGGCTAAGAAATTTAGTATCACGATCTGAAACAATAGTATTTGGCACACCATGCAAGCGAATAATTTCACGAAAGAACAAATCAGCAACATTAACAGCATCATCACTTTTATGACATGGTATAAAGTGTGCCATTTTCGAGAATCTATCCACGACAACAAATATGCTATCCCTCCCCTTCTTTGTTCGAGGTAAACCTAAAACAAAGTCCATAGATATATCCTCCCAAGGAACACTAGGTACAGGCAAAGGCATATACAAACCATGAGGATTGAGTCGTGACTTAGCTTTTTGACATGTAGTGCAGCGAGCAATAAAACGCTCAACATCCCGTCTCATCTTTGGCCAAAAGAAATGTGTAGCAAGTACGTCCTCCGTCTTCTTCACGCCAAAGTGTCCCATTAATCCTCCTCCATGCGCCTCCTGCAACAACAAAAGACGAACGGAGCTAGCTGGAATGCATAGCTTGTTAGCACGAAACACAAATCCATCGTTAGCAACAAACTTGTTCCACATTCTTCCTTCTTTACAATTCTGCATTACATCTTTAAAATCAGCATCATGCACATATTGATCTTTGATGGTCTCCAAACCAAATATTTTGAAGTCAAGTTGTGAAAGCATAGTATAGCGACGAGACAATGCATCAGCAATAACATTTTCTTTTCCCTTCTTGTGTTTAATGACATAAGGGAAAGTCTCAATGAATTCAACCCATTTAGCATGTCTACGATTCAGTTTAGCTTGACTTTTAATATGTTTCAAAGATTCATGATCAAAATGTATAACAAATTCTTTGGGCCATAAATAATGTTGCCATGTTTCTAAAGTCCGAACAAGAGCATATAATTCTTTATCATAAGTAGAATAATTCAGACTAGGCCCACTCAATTTTTCAGAAAAGTATGCAACAGGTTTGCCATCTTGTAATAACACACCTCCTAATCCAATTCCACTGGCATCACATCCAAGCATATCATCTAGCCTAGGAATAGGATGACGATAACGAATAGTAATATTATTAATGCCTCTACAATCAACACACATACGTGATGTACCATCCTTTTTCGGCACTAGAATAATAGGAACAGCACAAGGACTAAGGGATTCGCGTATATAACCTTTGTCGAGAAGCTCTTGTACTTGACGCATAATCTCCTTCGTCTCCTCTGGATTGGTACGGTATGGTGCACGGTTTGGCAGTGAAGCACCGGGAATTAAGTCAATCTGATGCTCAATCCCTCGAATAGGCGGTAATCCCGGTGGCACGTCTTGTGGAAAAACGTCAGCGAACTCCTGCAAAATGTTAGTGACAGCAGGAGGCAAAGAGGAAGGCACGTCCTCGAATGAAAATAATGCCTCTTTGCACACAAAAGCATAGCAAACAGATTTGCTAAAATCTAGCTCATCAATATCAGATTTGGTGGCAAATAAACATGCACTTTTCAATTTAATTTCAGAAGCAACACTAGATGGTTTATTATTAGGCTTCATTTGTTGCTCAAATTCTTTTGCCACAATCTGATTTTCACTCTTATTCGTCTCCTGTTTTGCTTTATTAGCTCTATTAATATCATCTTTCAAAATGGAATCAGGAGTCATAGGAAGCAAAGTAATATTTTTATCCTTATGAACAAGAGTATAGTGATTGTTTCTACCATGGTGTACAGAATTTTTATCAAATTGCCATGGTCTACCAAGTAATAAGGAACATGCTTGCATAGGTACCACATCACAATCAACATAATCAGCATATGTAGAGATACTAAAATGCACACGAACAGTACGTGTTACCTTAACCTTGCCGCTGTTGTTGAACCATTCGATGTAGTAAGGATGTGGATGTGGTCTTGTGGTGAGAGAAAGCTTCTCCACCATCTCCATGCTAGCCAAGTTGTTACAGGTCCCTCCGTCTATCATGACGCGCACAGAACGTTCCTTCACAACTCCCTTGGTATGGAACAAATTGTGCCTCTAATTTTGTTCAGCTTGTGTGATCTGCACACTCAAAACACGTTGAGCAATTAACATTCATACCTGTCAGCGTCTTCAGGAGCCATGTATTGCGTCTCATGATCGGAATCATCACCACCATGTTCTTCACGTGTAATAAGAGCCAAAGTCTCCTCATCATAGTCACTAGCGGACTCATATCCACCATCCGCGGTAGCAATCATCACACGCGGAGATTTGCATTCTCTCGCATAATGACCTCCTCCCTTACAACGACGACAAATAATATCACTTGTGTGCCCTGTTGATGCCATGGAAGAAGAAGAACACTGTGCAGGCCCCGCAGGTGCGCTCTTGGCAGATAATGGTGGTTGTGCCTGTTTTCTTGTATCACGGCTGGAGGTGGCACAGGATGGAAGTGCTGGTGCAGTTGAAGTAGAAGATGCACGTGGTGTCCATGATGAAGGTCGGCCTGCAGAAAAGTTAGTTCGCCCCAATGCTTGTCTATCCTGCACTTCACGTTCAGCTTTACAAGCAAGATGGAATAAACGAGTGATATTAGTATACTCCTTATAGTCTAGAATGGTCTGAATCTCTCTATTTAATCCACCCAGAAAACGTGCAAGCATAGCTTCATTCTCCTCAACAATACCACATCTAATCATGCCAGTTTGTAATTCCTGATAATATTCTTCTACAGAATTTTTCCCTTGTCTTAAACGCAGTAATTTTTGAAGCAATTCACGTTGATAATATGGTGGAACCCAACGAGTACGCATAGCAGTTTTCAAAGCAGCCCAAGTAGTTGGAATAGGATATAATCTACAATGTTCAGACCACCATACACATGCAAAACTAGTGAAAGCACAAACAGCAGCAGCAACTCGTCTCTCCTCAGGATATTGTAAACATGTAAATCGTTGTTCAGTTTCTAACTCCCAAGTATATATATCAGGAACATATCTACCCTCAAATGGTGGAATATTCAATTTCAGTTTAGGAATATGGACATCATCTCGTACCTGAGGTGGTGGTGCAGGCCTACCATTACGAATATATACCTGAGGTCGACCTGCTGGTGGTGGTGCAGGTGGCTGCACGTAGTGCTGATTTTGATCAACCTCATCCTCATAATCTCCCACATAATCATCCTCCTCCGCATCAGCAGAAGGAGCCACAGAAGTATCAACAGCAGCACCAACAGTTAGGCCAAATGCAAGAGGAACACGACTCGCTCGACGAAGGTCTGTTTCACGATGTGGAGGTAGTCGTTGTTGTTGTTGTTGGAGAGGTGCGTTAGGTGCAGCGGGTGGTGGTGGTGTTTTCAAAGCAGCCCAAGTAGTTGGAATAGGATATAATCTACAATGTTCAGACCACCATACACATGCAAAACTAGTGAAAGCACAAATAGCAGCAGCAACTCGTCTCTCCTCAGGATATTGTAAACATGTAAATCGTTGTTCAGTTTCTAACTCCCAAGTAAGATATATATCAGGAACATATCTACCCTCAAATGGTGGAATATTCAATTTCAATTTAGGAATATGGACATCATCTCGTACCTGAGGTGGTGGTGCAGGCCTACCATTACGATTATATACCTGAGGTTGACATGCTGGTGGTGGTGCAGGTGGCTGCACGTAGTGCTGATTTTGATCAACCTCATCCTCATAATCGCCCGCATACTCATCATCCTCCTGGGTACCACCAGCAGCAGTAGCAGGAGCCAAAGAAGCACCAACAGCAGTAGCAGCGGCACCAGAATTTTGTCCTGGCTCAATAGGAACACGCTGTGCTCGTCCATACTGATTCAGAAGGGGGCGTAGTTGTTGTTGTTGCAGAGGTGCGACAGGTGCAGCCGGTGGTGGAAGATGCGCAAGCAGTTCATTAAATGATAGAGGCAAAGGTGTCCCGTCTTTCAATGAGATGATGGATTTCGCTTTGGTGGAAGTCGACTTTGACGATCCGACTACGATCGTGCGAGGACGTCGCGCCTTAGCAATCGCTAAACCAACTCCGAGAGGTTATTGACCACGCCGGAGCACGATCAACCTGACCACGAGGGTCTGTTTCCTGCGAGCAAACGAAGAACAAGCAAGAAACTGAGATTGCAATCTGGATATTGCGAATATAAGATGAAAGCTTTATTGATCAAGGTGGGGTTCTGTGACGCCTTTGTCTGGTCGTTGAACACAAACGAAGTACGCGAAGTTGCAGCTATGGCGAACTTTTAATCTAAACAAAACCCAAAGTCTAAACGATGGCCTAAGGGCTGTATATATGGAGGAAGAGGGGGGAATTTCGTGGCCCTTGGTGGAGGGGTCCGAAATCAACCCTATCTCTTGTTTCCCCACACATACGGACTCTAAAAATAGCCTATACTTATCTATTTCAAAATTACATGGGCCTGGCCCAATAATAAGGTGACGCAGCACCTAAAATAGCCTCGGGACGAAATTTATGAAGTGGCATCTTGTATATTTCGTCCAAGGCTTCATGCACCCATTATGGTGGCTTCAAAGTCCTGAAATCATCACTTGTAACTCCGTTCTTGTTCCCCTTGCGCATGCCATCATCTCCATGCTTGTTCTTGCTCCAATGTTCATCCTTCTCCAAGCTAGGCCCTTCATTTGTAAGCAAAACAAATGTATCCAATTTAGGCAGCATCATATTCTCATGAACATTAGAATCATTACCAAGAAACGAAAGTACCTGGTAATTTAGTTGGCGTGCACGAGCTCTAGTAATTGGTCCAGTATGTATAGCAGCAGGGGCTGTGGGTGTAACAATTGTATTGATGTCCTCATCATCCTCCCCTTCTTGAAATGAAGTCGTCCTCGACGGAAGTTCATCTTCCTCACCCAAATAAGGCTTCAAATCTGCAATGTTAAAAGTGGGACTAACCCCAAAATCTGCAGGCAGCTCAAGTTTATATGCATTATCATTTATTTTCTCTAACACCTTAAAGGGACCATCAACACGTGGCATTAGCTTTGATTTGCGCAAATCAGGAAATCTATCCTTACGCAAATGTAACCAAACAAGATCTCCACGTGCAAACACAACATGTTTTCTACCCTTATCTCCAGCAAGTTTATATTTAGCATTCATACGCTCAATGTTTTCCTTAGTTAACTCATGCATTTTTAAAATCAATTCAGCACGTTGTTTAGCATCAAAATTAACCTTCTCCGAAGATGGAAGAGGCAACAAATCAATAGGTGCACGAGGTAGGAAACCATACACAACTTCAAAAGGGCACATCTTAGTAGTAGAATGCAATGAACGATTATAAGCAAATTCAATATGAGGCAAGCATTCCTCCCACATTTTCTTATTATTCTTCAAAACAGCCCTAAGCATAGTAGACAACGTTCTATTGACTACTTCAGTTTGTCCATCAGTTTGGGGGTGACAAGTAGTACTAAAAAGCAGTTTAGTCCCCAACTTAGCCCATAAACATCTCCAAAAGTGGCTAAGAAATTTAGTACCACGATCTGAAACAATAGTATTTGGCACACCATGCAAGCGAATAATTTCACGAAAGAACAAATCAGCAACATTAACAGCATCATCGCTTTTATGACATGGTATAATGATAGGGGAAAAGGTGTCCCGTCTTTCGATGAGATGGTGGATTTCGCTTTGGTGGAAGTCGACTTTGACGATCCGACTACGAACGTGCGAGGACGTCGCGCCTTAGCAATCGCTAAACCAACTCCGAGAGGTTATTGACCACGCCGGAGCACGATCAACCTGACCACGAGGGTCTGTTTCCTGCGAGCAAACGAAGAACAAGCAAGAAACTAAGATTGCAATCTGGATATTGCGAATATAAGATGAAAGCTTTATTGATCAAGGTGGGGTTCTGTGACGCCTTTGTCTGGTCGTTGAACACAAACAAAGTACACGAAGTTGCAATGGCTAACTTTTAACTAAACAAATCCCAAGGAAAAGCTACTAGATGGATCTACTTATATAGGAGCAAGGGGTGGCGGCCAAGGAGGTGGGAGGACGTCCCAAGGCAGCCTAAAACTAAATCTAGGTCGTACAAGGCCAATGGGCCCAAGTGGAGGTGATGTAACACCTTTGGACTTGTAGTTTGACTCGGATTCTACTGCAGCATCAGATTGTTTCGTCCACAACTCAACGCTCCGGACGAATTTGAAGGTGATTCCAATTGGGTTGGAAAGTGCACGAAATCTAGTTTCCAACAAAAAAAGAATCACCCAATTCGGAGTCCGTATGAAAAACTTGTGTGCGTTTTGAGTCAGGTGTGTCTGTGCAGTCCGAATCTGAATCCAGAACGTGAGAGACTTGGACTCTATCTTCTCTTGGGCCAAAAGTGACGTGAGAGAACTTTTTGGACAGCAAATAAACATCTCTTTCTTCCTTATCTTCATATGTGGATTGTACAAATGTCCCATACACCTGCAATTAGACAAAACACAAAAGTGTGTGAAGTATTTTTGTTCGGGATAACATAAATAGATTATTGAATAGTTTGCACTAGAAATCACCTGACAAATATGCATATATGCAATATTTTTGGTCATATACAAGGTAGTCATGTCCTCATCAAAAATTAACCTTCTCCGAAGATGGAAGAGGCAACAAATCAATAGGTGCACGAGGTAGGAAACCATACACAACTTCAAAAGGGCACATCTTAGTAGTAGAATGCAATGAACGATTATAAGCAAATTCAATATGAGGCAAGCATTCCTCCCACATTTTCTTATTATTCTTCAAAACAGCCCTAAGCATAGTAGACAACGTTCTATTGACTACTTCAGTTTGTCCATCAGTTTGGGGGTGACAAGTAGTACTAAAAAGCAGTTTAGTCCCCAACTTAGCCCATAAACATCTCCAAAAGTGGCTAAGAAATTTAGTATCACGATCTGAAACAATAGTATTTGGCACACCATGCAAGCGAATAATTTCACGAAAGAACAAATCAGCAACATTAACAGCATCATCGCTTTTATGACATGGTATAAAGTGTGCCATTTTGGAGAATCTATCCACGACAACAAATATGCTATCCCTCCCCTTCTTTGTTCGAGGTAAACCTAAAACAAAGTCCATAGATATATCCTCCCAAGGAACACTAGGTACAGGCAAAGGCATATATAAACCATGAGGATTGAGTCGTGACTTAGCTTTTTGACATGTAGTGCATCGAGCAATAAAACGCTCAACATCCCGTCTCATCTTTGGCCAAAAGAAATGTGTAGCAAGTATGTCCTCCGTCTTCTTCACGCCAAAGTGTCCCATTAATCCTCCTCCATGTGCCTCCTGCAACAACAAAAGACGAACGGAGCTAGCTGGAATGCATAGCTTGTTAGCACGAAACACAAATCCATCGTTAACGACAAACTTGTTCCAAATTCTTCCTTCTTTACAATTCTGCATTACATCTTTAAAATCAGCATCATGCACATATTGATCTTTGATGGTCTCCAAACCAAATATTTTGAAGTCAAGTTGTGAAAGCATAGTATAGCGACGAGACAATGCATCAGCAATAACATTTTCTTTTCCCTTCTTGTGTTTAATGACATAAGGGAAAGTCTCAATGAATTCAACCCATTTAGCATGTCTACGATTCAGTTTAGCTTGACTTTTAATATGTTTCAAAGATTCATGATCAGAATGTATAACAAATTCTTTGGGCCATAAATAATGTTGCCATGTTTCTAAAGTCCGAACAAGAGCATATAATTCTTTATCATAAGTAGAATAATTCAGACTAGGCCCACTCAATTTTTCAGAAAAGTATGCAACGGGTTTGCCATCTTGTAATAACACACCTCCTAATCCAATTCCACTAGAATCACATTCAAGCTCAAAAGTCTTATTAAAATCAGGAAGTTGGAGTAAAGGAGCATGTGTCAACTTATCTTTCAATACGGAGAAGGCTTCTTCCTGTGCGGTACCCCAAAGAAAAGGCACATCTTTCTTTGTAAGCTCGTTGAGAGGTGCAGCAATGGTGCTGAAATCTCTCACAAAACGCCTATAGAATCCAGCGAGGCCAAGAAAACTCCTCACGTGTGTGACCGTTTTGGGCTGCGGCCAACTCTCAATAGCTTCAATCTTGGCTTTATCAACTTCAATTCCCTGTGGAGTAACAACATAGCCAAGAAAAGATACTCGGTCGGTGCAAAAGGTGCACTTCCCAAGGTTACCAAACAAACGTGCATCACGTAGAGCAATAAAAACAGCACGTAAATGTTCCAAATGTTCTTCCAAAGATCTCCTATAAATCAATATGTCATCAAAGTAAACTACCACAAATCGTCCAATGAAAGCACGTAAAACTTCGTTCATTAATCTCATGAAAGTACTAGGTGCATTAGTTAACCCAAAAGGCATGACTAACCACTTATATAATCCAAACTTAGTTTTAAATGCTGTTTTCCATTCATCTCCCAATTTCATACGAATTTGATGGTAGCCACTACGCAAATCAACTTTGGAGAATATTGTAGAGCCACTCAATTCATCAAGCATATCATCTAGCCTAGGAATAGGATGACGATAACGAATAGTAATATTATTAATGCCTCTACAATCAACACACATACGTGATGTACCATCCAGTTTCGGCACTAGAATAATAGGAACAACACAAGGACTAAGGGATTCACGTATATAACCTTTGCCGAGAAGCTCTTGTACTTGACGCATAATCTCCTTCTTCTCCTCTGGATTGGTACGGTATGGTGCACGGTTTGGCAGTGAAGCACCGGGAATTAAGTCAATCTGATGCTCAATCCCTCGAATAGGCGGTAATCCCGGTGGCACGTCTTGTGGAAAAAGGTCAGCGAACTCCTGCAAAATGTTAGTGACAGCAGGAGGCAAAGAGGAAGGCACGTCCTCGAATGAAAATAATGCCTCTTTGCACACAAAAGCATAGCAAACAGATTTGCTGAAATCTAGCTCATCAATATCAGATTTGGTGGCAAATAAACATGCACTTTTCAATTTAATTTCAGAAGCAACACTAGATGGTTTATTATTAGGCTTCATTTGTTGCTCAAATTCTTTTGCCACAATCTGATTTTCACTCTTATTCTTCTCCTGTTGTGCTTTATTAGCCCTATTAATATCATCTTTCAAAATGGAATCAGGAGTCATAGGAAGCAAAGTAATATTTTTATCCTTATGAACAAGAGTATAGTGATTGTTTCTACCATGGTGTACAGAATTTTTATCAAATTGCCATGGTCTACCAAGTAATAAGGAACATGCTTGCATAGGTACCACATCACAATCAACATAATCAGCATATGTAGAGATACTAAAATGCACACGAACAGTACGTGTTACCTTAACCTTGCCGCTGTTGTTGAACCATTGGATGTAGTAAGGATGTGGATGTGGTCTTGTGGTGAGAGAAAGCTTCTCCACCATCTCCATGCTAGCCAAGTTGTTGCAGCTCCCTCCGTCTATTATGACGCGCACAGAACGTTCCTTCACAACTCCCTTGGTATGGAACAAATTGTGCCTCTGATTTTGCTCAGCTTGTGTCACCTGCACACTCAAAACACGTTGAGCAACTAAACATTCATACCTGTCAGCGTCTTCAGGAGCCATGTATTGCGTCTCATGATCAGAATCATCTCCACCATGTTCTTCACGTGTAATAAGAGCCAATGTCTCCTCATCATAGTCACTAGCGGACTCATATCCACCATCCGCGGTAGCAATCATCACACGCGGAGATTTGCATTCCCTCGCATAATGACCTCCTCCCTTACAACGACGACAAATAATATCACTTGTGTGCCCTGTTGATGCCATGGAAGAAGAAGAACGCTGTGCAGGACCCGCAGGTGCGCTCTTGGAAGATAATGGTGGTTGTGCCTGTTTTCTTGTATCACGGCTGGAGGTGGCACCGGATGGAGGTGCTGGTGCAGTTGAAGTAGAAGATGCACGTGGTGTCCATGATGAAGGTCGGCCTGCAGAAAAGTTAGTTCGCCCCAATGCTTGTCGGTCCTGCACTTCACGTTCAGCTTTACAAGCAAGATGGAATAAGCGAGTGATATTAATATACTCCTTATAGTCTAGAATGGTCTGAATCTCTCTATTTAATCCACCCAGAAAACGTGCAAGCATAGCTTCATTCTCCTCAACAATACCACATCTAATCATGCCAGTTTGTAATTCCTGATAATATTCTTCTACAGAATTTTTCCCTTGTCTTAAACGCTGCAATTTTTGAAGCAATTCACGTTGATAATATGGTGGAACCCAACGCGTACGCATAGCAGTTTTCAAAGCAGCCCAAGTAGTTGGAATAGGATATAATCTACAATGTTCAGACCACCATACACATGCAAAACTAGTGAAAGCACAAACAGCAGCAGCAACTCGTCTCTCCTCAGGATATTGTAAACATGTAAATCGTTGTTCAGTTTCTAACTCCCAAGTGAGATATATATCAGGAACATATCTACCCTCAAATGGTGGAATATTCAATTTCAGTTTAGGAATATGGACATCATC